>NW_008752228.1:36565-42784 GCF_000715545.1 Opisthorchis viverrini | reverse complement strand
ATGTTCCAACCCCCAACCTGGAGGGCCAGGAGACTGTGTTCGTCAGACCTCTAACCATTGACCAACCTGGTATGAGAGACTCTGTGAGTGTCGCGGGACACTCTCCAGTATAGCTCAATGGATCGCTGAGGTGCGCAAACCGTCACACCACGGTAAGGTCCAGTCTCTTCGTGACGGACAGTCAAAATACTTTTAAAGCCAAAGAGTTCAGTGCTGTTCAAAAAGCATCTGTCGTACGCAGCCGCATCAGGAATAAGACAGTAATGCCTTACTCCTTGCGCCCCCGGGTTAGGCCAACTCTGCAGTCAAGCACGTCAGAATTTTGAGTCAGAGGCTAGGGGCAGGGTCCCCGAACAAAACCTTATATCCTCCCACTGCCTTCTGGGTCAAACATTTGAATCAAAGGCTCAAGACGGGGTATACTAACTAATCCCTCTTCTTCGGCTTGGGCAACCGGAAAGTACCACTTGCCCGCGCAGTTCGGTGTCCACTCATGTCCCTCTCCAACCCATTCCCACCACACACGCAAACGTAGCTGGGCCTTATGCTCCTCGCTGCCTATTAACGATAAACAAAATAACACCTTTCGAAATCCACGAAATTCTCTCTGTATAGGAGCTTTCGAGGCCTTTATGTCAAATTGGTAAACAGGCAATGCTTGCTGAAACCTTATACTCCCCTAAAATTGATGTATTCTGTCTCCGAAACACGCACACAAGACCCAGACGTGGTTCTGCATCTCAGAACGCCAAGAATAAACTCAGCCCTTTCACATTTTCTTCCTTTCCTCCATGGGTGCCCAGAAGCGATGACTCGTGGAATATATGGAGCAGGAGTTGCACTCAGTCACAGAGCTAAACGAGCTTTGCTGGATTAGATCACAGTGAACAATCGTCTTTGCACCGTCCAGTTATCCAGTTTAATCAACCTCAATACCTCCCGGCATAAAAAGCGGTGCCTGTTTGTAATGTGAGCTTACGTCCCAGCGGACTGCAGTTCTGATGCTGAGGATGCTTTCTACCAAGAGCTATCCATCCTTACTTCTTGAGCAAGAAGCGCAGAGATTGTGATCCTTGTGGGCGACAAGAATGCCTTCAGTTGAGTACGAACTATCAGCGTAAACGTTTGCATCTCGTAACCTGACGACCACCAAGTGCAAATCAACCGTGGAGCCAGTTGGATTATGTGGTTACCAGCCACCGGTAAAAAGTCACAATTCAAGGCTCTCGTTCCCTCGATCACGCCATGGTGCGAGTATCCCTGGCAGTTCGTTTTCCTTCAGACTCCTGAACGCCAGCAAGATGCATGCCAATCCACCACCCTTGAAGAACTGTCATAACCCAACAGTTGAGCTAGCTCAACGACTGTACGGTAAACCAACACTGTGCTCTTAGCGAGCACATAAACGAAGCATGACAGCATATGAAAGGAGTTATGCTAACGGTGTTCAGTACTATCTGTCCGACAAATGAGCACTAAATATCGTGGAAATCGCTACTCCTTATTGATGCCAGGAAATCCATACCAGCAGGCAACGAGTACGGTAGTGCATGTAAATTACTCAAACGCCAAATAGTGAACAGTCTAGGGAAGGACCGAGAGCTCTGAATGACAACGAAAGCTCGGGCGAGGGAGAAGGCTTTTGCTACAGGAAAGTCGTGCCGCATTTCAACTGATACGATCGATCGGCCCTAGGAAAGCAAAACGATAAGTAAAAAAGATGGCCCGTTAATTCACTCGCAAAAATCGCCCACTTCAAAGAACTGCTTAGCTAGCCTCTTGCGACACAGCCTGTGGAGGTAGTGCATACGAGCGAATGGAATGTAGCCCTTGATAGCCCGTTGGAGATAAAATACGAAATAACCATACTGAAACGTGAGAAGGCACCAGAACCGGACGGTGTGTCGAGCCCTCTTCAAAGGCTGAGAATCGCTGGTGACCGATCTGACAAGGTGTTATATGGAAAGAAGAGAAAGTGTCCGCATAAGGGGGCATGTCGAAACTTATCTCTATCCTCAAAAACGGCACACAGACGCTGTGTGAAAACTACTGTGGCATCAGTCTATTAACTGTGGGCGTCGGTGCTTTCTGGCCTTATCCTTCGAAGGTTGGCTGAACACAAGGAGATACAGATTCATGAAAACGAAGTTAGGTTCCGTCCGGCAAGAGGACGCATCAATCATATCTTTACCCTACAACGGATTCTGAAACAGCAATAATGCTCCCAGCGACCAACAATGGCTGTGTATCTTGATCTGGAAGCTGTCTTTGACTCTGTGGACCGTCGGGCCCTATGACAGTGACTGTGGAGCTGGACTCTCCCCCACAAATTTTGACCCTCCTTAAAACGCTGTAAGACAGCACCCTCGGACGTGTGAAGGTCTACGGGAAGCTCTCTTCTGAGTTCACCACAGCGAATGGCGTCAGACAGGGCTGTTCTTTTGCTTTTTCCCTTCAAATTCGTCAATGATACGATCATTGAAGACCGCCTATCAGCCTACAACGCCTGTGGGGTCAAAGTGCTCCGGGGGGCCCGCCCACAGATACGCAGACGATGCAGCTCTTCTTGGATATGACCCCGTGATAATGCAAACAACATTGAATAATCTAAATAGTTCTGCTTCGCGGTTCGGCCTGCGCTTCACAGCTGCACAGTGCAAAGTGCTACTGGAAGTCTGGGTGGGCACATGCTTCAGGACGAACCGATTGAGGTGGTAGACAGATTTGTTTACCTGGGCAGCTGTATCAGTCCCGGTGGTCTCACGAAAGATGATATTTCCATCCGGATGGGGAAAGCCAGAGCAGCTTTTGTGAACATACGTCACCTGTGGCGTAGGCATGACAACAGCTTCTCTCTCAAGGGTCGAGTTTACAATGCTGCGGTGCGCTCCATATTACTGTACGGATCAGAAACCTGGCCGCTGCGCGCTGAGGACGTCAAAAGACTTTCAGTATTTGACATTCTATGTCTTCGGAGCGTCGCCCTAATCTGGTGGGAACACCGCATCAGCGATTCTGAAGTACGTCGAATGGTATTCGGGAGAAATAACTCACCCTCGATAGATGAACTGATCCCAATGCATAGGTTGCGCTGGCTTGGCCACGTGTTGCGTAAGCCAGTCGACCGACTTCCTCGAGGGGCTCTTTTCGCACAACCACGTGAAGGGTGGAACAGAGCCAGAGGCGGCCAAGCAATGACTTGGCAACGAAGTATGAAAGTCATTACCAGCAAACTCAGCTGAGCTGGTCACTACCGTCCTCCTGGATGCGGACCCCGAGACGGGCTACATCAAAGGTTAAAGACAATCAGACATGGCACAGTCGCACCCTCAATGGCGCTCGCGCATCCAAGTTATTGTCTTCAGTGCATAGCTCCTTTCCCAATTGACCCACGTAACAGTCCACTGACAGTACTCTATTTACACATTAACTTATCAGCTCCCGCTTCTAATGCACAGTTACCTAGCGAAACTCCCCCATACCATCGGTGAACAAAACTGCGGTAGCTACTCCCAACAAGCAGGCGGTTTTTAGATCTAATAATAATAATAATAATAATAATAATAATAATAATAATAATAATAATAAACAGTCCACCTCCTTTGGAGTTGTGTTAGACCGCTTTTGCAGCTTGTGGCTGCTTAAGAACACTTAAACAGTCCACGCTGACGGTTAAAAGACCAGTACGATCCCTCAAGTTTACAGCCACCAGATTCGGATCCCTCTGTCAGAATGATTGGTAGTTAGCCTATAAAAATCCAATGGGGCGCCTTCAACTGCACTTCCAGTCCTGAGAACTATCCAACAGCTACATGAGCACCAAGCATGTGACCTAAATTCAAACTTAGATGAATGAGGACAGAAAACTCAGGGGTATTTGTCAGCCCCATATTTAAACCAGACCAGATGGTGACCAGCTATTCCAGCTGGTATCCAGTTCAGATACGCCCCGGTTACCGCAGTACTGCTAGACCTAGTAGCCATCCCACAAGCGCCGACCATGCCGGCGTTAAGAGGCTTTAATTGGCATTATAGCACTCTTCTGGAGGCTATTTAACAAACTTGCTGCCTCAGAGACCGACAAAACACTGATGGCACCTTCTGAAGCACAAGGTTTTCAACCTTGTGCCCTCATGTAGTAGACGTCTTTGTCCCATTAATCAGGAAGGCGGGGAACCGGTAGCAGCACATGCTATTACAAAACTTCACAGAATATGAAATTGACGTAGTGCGCGAGTTTGCGAACGTTCCAGTACAGGCGGCTGCTCTGATTTTCCAAGAACAAAGTGGCAATGTTAACTGCGTGTCCTTCGGTCGAGATAAGGGCAGTTGCAACGATTGCCTGTATAGATTCGGAAGCCATAACGAGTGTGCCTCACTGGGGTGCGCCAACAGTCACACAAGCCAAGTTATACAATGGGAACGGGAAATCAGCACATAACTTCGGTGGAAATTTGCTACTGTTCGCGTAGATTTGTACAAATCTACGTGTAAATTAAACGAGGTAAATCGAATGAGGAATTTCGCACAAAACGGAAAAAATATAAAGGCTGTGATATTGGTGATATCCTTGAATTAAGGCTTAACAATCGGAAGAAATCAGAAAAAGTATCCGGCTACCGAACTCACCAAAGAACTGCTGCTCATACCACCAGCGTCACAATTACTAGGAGCAACCTCAGAGGATTGTTCCCCAGTTTTGGATCCGATCAGTCGTTATAGAAAGAAGCCGCAAGCTATAACCTTCCAACAATTGTCCCAAAACCACCAAAGGCCTCGGTGATGGTGAGGTGCACCTCTAAGGAAGCGAGCAGTCTGTCTGTACACTTTGCTTACGCCCAGTAATCAACAGCAAATACCCTGCGTTCTGATTGGTTGGGGTTCCAATATGTTCAGGCATGGAGCGTTAACATCTTGAAGTGAAATTAATTCAAGAGATAACATCTCAAGCCAAAAAAATAAGATTTTCGTCCGTAATTCCGGTAAACTGAGCGGTCGTTAGTTGTTCTATGTCACTGGCCTTCCCATGTTTCTGGTTCGCATGGTGCTTTGAATTAATTGAACTGAACCAGACGTTCAATTTTAAGTAAACTTTCTGTTCGTTTGCAATTTATTTTCCGGCACATTGAGCGTCATTCGCATGCACGCATATTAATAAGCACTCATCACAAGTAACATCCTCTACCATAGTCTTAACAGATTGTCCTTCTCCCGAACAAACGCCTTGGTTACACTATAAGGAGCTCACCGTGGATATCCAAAAACTAGCGGTTGGAAATAAATATAGTCAAAGCGAATAACGAAAACAACCCAAAACAGGCGGTCACGTAAACGGTCCTCGATGCAAAACGTCTTTTCGTCTGTTCGATGGAAGATTTTTCGTGCGCTACAGCATCGGTGTACTTAAAATTTGGGACTTCTAGTTCGCAATACTGGACTGGCTTCGATTCTGAGTGTATCTCGGCAACGAAAATTCCAAATCGTAGGACTTAGCGGGGCACTTGCATTCGAATCCAGTGACATGGCCATAAAGGCTCCGTCCTGGGACCAGTGCTGTTTCTGATCTACGTCAACGACCTCCCAAATGTTCTTCCAAGTCTATGTCTACTTTTTGTGGACGACTTGAAATCCTGGAGTTCCAATCCAAGTGCCCTCCAAATGGATGTAGGCGCTGCTAAGCAGTGGTCGTTGGACTGGCACCTTCCTCTGAATGACGAAAAGTGCGCCATATATCGTTTGGAGGAGACTCAGCGAATGCGTTTGTTATGTATGGTGGAAAAGGGCCAGAAAACATCATGAGGATAGGAAAAGGATCAGAAAACATCATGAGGATAGATGCCAAAAAGTATTTGGGATTTCTCACTGCACCATGAGAAATCAGCCGAAAAGGCATTTGCCATTTTACGGATAATTCGGCGCACCTTCTCTCATATTACTCGCCATTTTACGGTTCGGCGCACCTTCTCTCATATTACTCGCATGGACTTCTAAATACTCTATGGCGCCTGCATCAGACCGCTCCTGGAGTACGTACGCCAAGTTGTCTACTCAGAACGCACGAAAGACGGCACCCACATTGAGCGTGTCCAGCGGGCCGCTACGAGAATGGTTGCCGGCCTAAAATATGCGGACTATATAACGCGTCTCGCGATGCTCGACCTCTTTCCCTTGTATTACCGTCGCCTTCGAGGGGACCTAATTCTTATTTATGTCCTGTTT
>NW_008752228.1:28082-35507 GCF_000715545.1 Opisthorchis viverrini | reverse complement strand
AGAATGGTTGCCGGCCTCAAATCCGTGGACTACGAAACGCGTCTCGCGATGCTTGATCTCTTTCCCCTGGAGTACCGTCGCCCCCGAGGGGACCTAATTCTTACTTACGCCCTGTTTAAACAAAGCTTAGCAAACAGGTTTTTACCGTTGATCCAGCAAACACCCGACAAGGGCATAGTAAAAAAAATTTTAAGCTCAGAGCACACATTCATTAGACAAAATTTTTTCTCATTTCGGGTAGTAGCTGCGTGGAATGACCTTCCTCCGACGGTTGTCTACGCTCATTCTAGAACCCAGTTTAGAGCACTGTTAGACATTTATTTATGCGAATCCTTGCGCCGGCAAGCATACTGCCTCACGCTGAGAACATAACGAGCAGTGCTACACCCTTTTCCCACTTGTGCCTTTCAGGTGAACGACAACCACTGACTGACAAGAACAAAAGCAACCGGGGAAACTTAGGCAAAAGCCTCGATCCTGCGTATCAATCCGCGAATCCGTGAAAAACTCACTGTCTTACAAACCCAATTCCACCATCCGAAGCCCTCCACTTGTACCGTACCACCCCCAGGCGGTTTAGGCATCTGCCGACTGGCTCCAGGCTTCTTAACAAAGCATGACACCAGTAGTCGCTTAGCAATGGAAACACATCGGAACTTATCCATCAACATCCTTAGCCAAACCGTTGCGTCCCGAGTGTCATCTCAAAATATAACCCTGAAAGGACTTTTTAAGATATGAAAACATCAAAACCTTCAACTTACTAGTCTCGAGGTCCGCAACAGCTAAAAGCCAACTTTCAGCTATCATAACAGGAACTAACGAGTTCTGTATCACGTTTCTGATATAGGTTGCAACACACGATTGTTGTCACCGTTGTGGCGACCAAGACAGTTCAGTTACCATGGGCGCTTAAGAAGATACACGTGAATGGCCGCGCAATCGGACGCCAAGGCAATCAGCCGCGTTGTGCCTTGAACGCGATCACCGCTCATGGTTTTTGTTGACTCTGGGCCTCAGGCAAGAGTTGCACTTTCCTTGACAATCCGTACACATGTTAACGCGAACTCCTCCAGCAGGTATATTATCACACACGTCAGCTTAAGTTTTTCCCCTAGGTGGTGGCGCCCAAATTCATCCTCCCACTATGCTGCAGGGGTATTTCAGCCATGCGCTGGGTAGCTGCAATAAAACTGTTAAATCCGGTGGCGACACTCACTGCGGTTTGTGGGCTTTCCATGAAGTCTGCTATCAGCTAAATGTCGGCCGCCCCCTGATATTGCTGCACACTTTCCCCTGGAGTACCGTCGCCCCCGAGGGGACCTAATTCTTACTTACGCCCTGTTTAAACAAAGCTTAGCAAACAGGTTTTTACCGTTGATCCAGCAAACACCCGACAAGGGCATAGTAAAAAAAATTTTAAGCTCAGAGCACACATTCATTAGACAAAATTTTTTCTCATTTCGGGTAGTAGCTGCGTGGAATGACCTTCCTCCGACGGTTGTCTACGCTCATTCTAGAACCCAGTTTAGAGCACTGTTAGACATTTATTTATGCGAATCCTTGCGCCGGCAAGCATACTGCCTCACGCTGAGAACATAACGAGCAGTGCTACACCCTTTTCCCACTTGTGCCTTTCAGGTGAACGACAACCACTGACTGACAAGAACAAAAGCAACCGGGGAAACTTAGGCAAAAGCCTCGATCCTGCGTATCAATCCGCGAATCCGTGAAAAACTCACTGTCTTACAAACCCAATTCCACCATCCGAAGCCCTCCACTTGTACCGTACCACCCCCAGGCGGTTTAGGCATCTGCCGACTGGCTCCAGGCTTCTTAACAAAGCATGACACCAGTAGTCGCTTAGCAATGGAAACACATCGGAACTTATCCATCAACATCCTTAGCCAAACCGTTGCGTCCCGAGTGTCATCTCAAAATATAACCCTGAAAGGACTTTTTAAGATATGAAAACATCAAAACCTTCAACTTACTAGTCTCGAGGTCCGCAACAGCTAAAAGCCAGCTTTCAGCTATCATAACAAGAACTAACGAGTTCTGTATCACGTTTCTGATATAGGTTGCAACACACGATTGTTGTCACCGTTGTGGCGACCAAGACAGTTCAGTTATCACGGGCGCTTAAGAAGATACACGTGAATGGCCGCGCAATCGGACGCCAAGGCAATCAGCCGCGTTGTGCCTTGAACGCGATCACCGCTCATGGTTTTTGTTGACTCTGGGCCTCAGGCAAGAGTTGCACTTTCCTTGACAATCCGTACACATGTTAACGCGAACTCCTCCAGCAGGTATATTATCACACACGTCAGCTTAAGTTTTTCCCCTAGGTGGTGGCGCCCAAATTCATCCTCCCACTATGCTGCAGGGGTATTTCAGCCATGCGCTGGGTAGCTGCAATAAAACTGTTAAATCCGGTGGCGACACTCACTGCGGTTTGTGGGCTTTCCATGAAGTCTGCTATCAGCTAAATGTCGGCCGCCCCCTGATATTGCTGCACAATTTGGACAACCACTCTGGCCGTTCTCATTCCCCGCATGACTACTCTAGTCCCTGCCAGCGTTTACCAGCAACGAACACCATATTCGCACAGCTGATTGTCCCATTTGCCCGCATGCATCAGGCTTTGGGCTGTGAGATACTGAGTGCAGAATATGCTCACTAAGGACGACATTTAACCGCGTAACAAATCCTCGGGTGAATTCAAAATATTGTGAACTGTCATACAAAATTAGCCTTACAACACGTCATTATTCAGCTCCCTTGATTTGTCTGATTGATGTCTTTTGTTTTTCTGTTTGCAGTCACACTGACCTGCCCAAATGATTTCAGACCACTACTGTGCACTCACCAACGAAGAAAGTACCACATTCAACACTGGCTCCTGTGGCGCGTTTGCACTTTAGAGGCTGTAAATCCCCTGCAGCATTCTAAAGATTCTCTTGGCCTCAGCCGTCGAGTTCTATCTACAGAGCTTAATAAGGGCTGACATCACGTTAGGTAGTGAATAAACATTCTGCCGTCCGTCACATCAGCCGCCCACTACAGCAACGTTTGTTACGCTGGGATTGAATTTGAAGCGAGCGCAATACACACACTCCCCTACTCTTCTCGTACTTCCTTGAATGGGCGCTCACTGAAATTACAACTCTGCCCCGGTTGACCGGTGTCACGTTATATGAAGTCTAGCCTTCCCAGATGCTCACGAAGACTTTGTATCCGACAATGTAAAGCGTCATGCAGTCTTGCCTGATATTCCTCGGGTTTTTCTCACTTTTGGGAAAATATTACTTCAAGGCCGATGACATCTTAGAAGCCGTGATAAACGAAGTCTTTTGAGAGCTTGCGTTCTTGACCCTATTGTAAACGAATACTTGCTTACCGCCACAAGTTAGGTTGTGGGTTCAACATTCTGATGTAATAGGTGGGTCATGTTAACATCAGTAACAACCAGCCGGCAAGCTCGCCGCACTCACCGGCTCTCACTCTCAGTACCTACAGAAAATCGATTGCGATGCTCGGTTTGAATCGACTCTCTTCAAATGATTATTAGCAGCTTTCAGTCGCAGCCGTGTCTAGGCTACGGCATACAACTAGGTGTGGAGGGCTGGTCCCAAATTGTACGTAGTCCCACTCGTGGCCTACACACTTTGGATCTAATATTCTCCAACGGCGGCCATTTGGCTACAGCTACGGTTGGTCCACGCTTTCCAGGAAGTGACCACTGCGCTGTTTCTTGCAACGTAGCCAGCTCTGGCCAAACGGCTTCTCTGAGTCCATCCAAGTTTCATCCCCTCTCACCGGATATTTTACAAGCTTTTTCGTCCACGCTGGCTTCCCGGGACTGGGACAACTTCTTCCCGTCGAGAAATACACACAGCGTCAGTGACATCTTTTGCCATAACCTATTGACTGCTTTTCATCTTGTTTCTCCTGTAAAACTTCTCCACGCCAGTATCTCCGGTCACGACAAATTATTAAAAACCGTGGACGCCAAAATACACCGGGCTAGCATAGAATATCGGAAATCTCAGGAATTCTCATTCCACCGCTGTTACCTCCAAAGTGTGAGCGGTCAGGGTAACCACCCTGCTCTCAGTAACATCACAATCTCCCTAGCTGATGTTTCTTCCCTTTTTAAGATTAAGGACTCTGTTTTGCCAGGGGTCGACGGCCTTCCACCCAGTATTCTGAAACAAGGCGGCCGAGATATTGGAATACTTGCACTAAATCTTTTCACCCACTCCATAAACTATGGAGTCGTCCCCTCCCAGTGGAAGAAATCTGTAATCCGCCCTCATTTTAAATCCGGATCTAGGCAACCTTCATCTAACTACAGGGGAATCCATCATTCATCGGTCCTTATGAGAACCCTTGAACGTCTGGTCAAAGGTCCATTAACCAAGTTTCTACTGACAACTAATGCCATACATGACCGGCAGTATGGTTTCCTGTCTCAAAGATCCGTTAGTAGCTGCCAGCTCCACTTCTTCGAGACCATCACAGCAGCCTACGACGCCGGGAACTCCACTGTAACAATTTACCTGGATATTCAAAAAGCCTTTGACCAGGTCCCCCATGCATCTCTGCTGCACAAACTTAGTACCGCTGGCATCACTGGAACCTTATTTCAGTGGTTCGCCTCCTACCTATCTGACAGGACTCAAGTAACACAAATTGGGGACATACAATCATCACCACTATCGATCACTAGTGGAGTCATCCAAGGAAGTGTGCTAGGCCCCATCCTCTTCTTGCTGTACATCAACGACGACTTCGGTGCCGTATCCCATGGTAAAGTCTTCCTTTTCGCGGACGACATAAAAATAGCGTACACATTCCCCCCATCAACACCAGCTCTTACGTTTCACCAGATTCAGCAAGACTTAGACTCGCTGACTCGCTGGTCAAACGACTCCGGCCTAAGCTTCTCCTCCACGAAATCCTACATAACTTCCTGCCGCTGTTCCCTCCCAGCTGATGCTTTCATAATAAATGGAAATCCCATCACTCATTCAGCGGATATCAAAGATCTTGGCCTCAGATACTCCTGTACATTTAACTTCTCCTGCCAGGTGCAGTTTCAGGTTGCCCGAGCACGCAGGCCCAGTTTTTTAATCCTGCGCTCCTTTCACCTTCCAGACACAATGGTTGCAATTTACAAGCTATGCGTATGGCCAATCGTCGAATTCTGTCCCATGTTCTCCTCCTTTTATACTCAAAGCTGTAGGCTCGCACTTGAAAACGTCCAACGCTCATTCACAAAAAAGCTGTTCCCTCGGTCAAACCCTCTTTCTTACCGCTCTCGCTGTCAAACCCTTGGCCTCGGGCCTCTATGGCTCAGACGGTTTAACATAAATCTAACTCTCCTACACCGCCTGCTGCACAAAAAGGCCTTTATAGCAGAGGCTAGACCCAACGTTAACTCACGTCCTCGCTACCGATTCCGTAACTCCTACAACCTTTTAGTATCCCCCCCAGCTCGTACAAACATACGTCACTACTTCTTTTTAGTTTACTACGCTCGCATCTGGAACAGCCTTCCTGAGCAGCTGCGAAACATCGCGCATCATCACACTTTTTCTCAGTCCCTGGACAAATTCCTTACTTGTGAAACTGCTGCCGTCCTACTTAAAATCCAACTACCCCCCGACCCCCTATATGAAATAGGTCCAGTACACATTTGAGTATAGCGACGATAATGTTAGTAGGCAAGTAGAAGATCCAGTCATCCTACCTTCCCCACCTCAAGCCACTGCAGGACTTAAACGCTTACTTGATCTGAGTATGTTGTGTTACCGGCCTAGTTGTTTTTCTTTCTCAACCAACCTATACATCGTTCTAGTCAAATCCCTACCCCGGATTACTCTACCAGCTCTGTCTAGTGAGTGGTGCTGTCGGTTAAACTCTAACTGACAAAAACGAAACAAAAGTCAGCTTTTCCTCACTACTATGGCACATTGTACACCGATGTATTTACATCGAATCCACATGATGATTTGCTCCACAGTTCACTAAACACACACAACTACGCGGTACGCTTCTGCTAGACATGGTAGCTCACACCAACGTTCAGGCGCCGTTTAGCCATAGTGCACTCGCACTGAGTATCACTTTGCCGTCCCCACTGTCACATTGGCAACTGTCATTTCACTGCCTCCTCCGCGACTTGCCTCTGCCAGCGACTGTTTGCTGTCTGCTTGTCCAAATTGATTGAGCTGTTTTTACTGGCCTTGCTTTCCCCCGACCCAAAAAAAACTGGTAACTGGAGTAGTCTATTAATGCACAAAACCGCACTTTGACTGCTTGGATGGTTTTCCACCTTGCAGATCTGGTAGCATGCACGAGGGATGAAAACCTCGTGTGGTGGATGGGTACGCCCTGCAGAGAGGGTCGCTCTGTTACGTTGCACCATGGTGCGTTCGTATACCCACCACCCCTCCAGTAGCACGGGTGCATCGCCCATCGCCGGTGGTTCTGAGCCTGGCCTTTAAATTCGGGAAATAAAAAAGAGCACTGCTGTTTTCTGATTGTTGCTGCTGGTGGTTTGGCTTCGCCTCGGTTGAGCTATTTGGCAACGCCATAAACAATAACAAAAACTGGCCTTTTCGCCTGTCCAAAAGTATTCAATAAGAAATCAAAATACCTGGGACAGCCGGAAGAAATTCTGCGGTGCCCATGTCCTACGTCGACTTGAATAGCTTTAGTTGCCTTCGTCAATATCGAGGCTACACCGCACCAAAACCTACCTCGTCAACCAAACAAAAAGACAAACCAAATTTGCTGCTCCCAGGAGTGGACACACAACACATTTAAACATACAGTTCGAATCCCGACTCTCCACTGTCGACATCCGAGGATAGCATCGGAAGTCTTCGTCACGCACCACTCACTGATTAAAGCTGATGGTAGTGCTTCGGGGACTGGTGACCTTCTCCCTCGCATTCACCTTCCTTCCTAGATCGTCCTGGTATCGTCCATCTTACTAACAACCCCCAGGAATTTACACCCCCAATTCATCCTTGTCTTGTTTAATCACCTGATGTCCTTCCATAACTGTGGTAGACGTTAATTTTTTTCCTGTTAAAGGACTATATCCTGTCTTGTCTGCCCTGTACCACTCCAGACCTTATTGATCTCATCTCATTTCATCTTCTTCCCAAGCTTAGACCCGTGGTAATGCGCGCGATGGACTGTCTGTTTGGCCGTTGTCAAATCCACCCGATTTGTGCATCACGAAGGAAGGGATCATCTCATCTCATTTCATCTTCTTCCCAAGCTTTAGACCCGTGTAATGCGCGCGATGGACTGTCTGTTTGGCCGTTGTCAAATCCACCCGATTTGTGCATCACGAAGGAAGGGATCCCGATCCGGAAATAAAGGGGAAAACAACAACAACAAGACAGT
>NW_008752228.1:19794-21234 GCF_000715545.1 Opisthorchis viverrini | reverse complement strand
CCATACCGACAACCACAATCAACCTTCATTTGTCCCCGGCCACCACCGGAAGGCGTTCATTGCAATCTGCCGAACCTTCTGCCAGATGTAAGGATCTCGGCGGCTTTTATTTGTACTCCTCACCAACTGAGTCAATTATTGCTCTGTTTGCGTGAACTCGTTTCCCAAGTAACTTTTACACTCGACCCTGCTTCATCTGCAACATTAGTGAGTCGCATAAGCTTCACTACACACCGTAATTTCGCGTTTCCTGCTACCGTTTGTCCGTAGTACATTTCTACCCCCCTACACCACCCCCACATAGCTTTCCGTGGCCATCCGCCATAGCCCAATGCCCTGGTGACTTTTCCGGGCTTTAGTTCAAACCGGCCTGCCATGTCGTGGCAGCTCTGCCGCCTCTCCATATCCATTATTCCGTCCCTACACTTCCTGTAGTTTGAAGTTTTTTGTTTTTGTCACGTTCCAGTGAGGAAGCTCTTTGTTATGCCCTCACTTGTATTGTTTCTTTACCCGCCATTTTTAAACCCTAACGTTCAGATCTCGTGCCATCTGATATTTTCTCTTAGGACATAGAGAGACCTTGTAATTTTGGATTCCTACCCATGCCACCTCAGGTGTGCTGAACTCTATTTCATTAATGTTTACTGTTTACGTCACTTTCCCTTTTCCCATTAATCACAAACCCCACCAGTCGTGCCTTTATTCTTACTGTAATACTATGATCATGCCCGACGGTGTGCTACCCACTAGTTGGGAATAAGTATTAATATTATTATTATCTTTTGGATATTACTTTGTCGGACCATTCCCACAGAGCTGGTGGGTGCTCTGATAATGGTTCTTAGTGTATTCATATGTACCCATTTTGTTCTTTTAACCGCGGTTTACTATTATGCTTTGAATTGCATGCTAACAATACTTGCATGACGCCGATCCAAGGTTGATGGGGTACATTTCACGATCGAAGATACTTGTCAGTGCGTTTTTGCGTATGCTCCCTACACCCGACGCTCAAAGCCCACAAAGCACGCTCTGTTTTACAACGCCAGACATTTCTGTGATGATCTTAATTAGAAGGCCGTTCTACGTCGGCTTCAAGTAGGTAACGCCGGTGTTCAGCTGGTAATAAGGTGATCCGGAATTGACTCTGGATCCGAACTGAAGTCGTCTCTACCTAAAAGGTGCTACTGGAAGTCTGGGTGGGCTCATGCCCTACCTAAAAGGAATATTTCAGCCTAATAAACCGTTTTCCACTACTTGGTTCATACATTCAGTTTACACTCTCAAATAATGGCGATGATAACAGGCGGACTGTAGCAACTGTAGCAATCAGGGGACAACTCTCATCACCTGTTGGACCAAACGTCTACTGTACGTATAGATGAGGATCAGCAACTGTCACTTCGGCATTCACCAAACTCTAAAAATAAGCGGCTTATT
>NW_008752228.1:13943-19684 GCF_000715545.1 Opisthorchis viverrini | reverse complement strand
AACTGTCACTTCGGCATTCCACAAACCTCTAAAATCAAGCGGCTTATTGGTGTCATACCTCCCCGGGATCTACCAAGGGGCTGGAACGGACTTACGCCCATCTAGTGAAGCGACCCTCCCCGGCATACACTGTTTCTAATTGGAATGGCCTACGCGCGGCCGCTCCGTCTGCTCACCACGTTCGTTGTGTGGCCTTGGTACCAGTAAAACAAACACTTCAAGATCTAAATCTCCGTGGATTGCGTTTGGTAACCCCGATTAGTTGAACTGCCTTTCAATACAGACTTGTCCCCTAATCGGCAGTATATTTGTTGGAGGCGCTGCGAATCTGCTTCTCTGGATCGATCAGCAATTGGCGACCGATGATGTTGCCAAAATTGTGGGATTTCCGATGCCGAGAATTTTTCTAGGATTTGGTCTAGCCTGATTGCACTTTCCTGTACTATGCAGTGTATAGCAGTTGGTTTGAGTCAGCGAAGTTTTACCGTTAGTATATACCACCGATATAAATATATCTACCAGATAATTAGCAAAGCGCAAATTCAAGACGTCACAAAGTCTAACGCTCCACTGTATCCTAACTCTTACGTGATTTCCAATGCCAATTCTAATCAGGTGGTTAGAATAAGGTTTGGATCCAATCTACCCGTCCGAAGTAAGTTAGCAGATGTATCGGTTCTAAGAGGTGCGGAACCGTACTGAAGTCTGTGACAGTCGTTATTCGTTGAACACAACGTTCGAAGATATCTTGATGCATTGTGGAATTTGAACGCCAATGCGTATCCTTGTGGATGGTTTCTGCTGTCACATATGCACAGCTAGTCTGAGACACCGTAGCGTTCTCAGCCAATTTGCGCGCAGATCTGTACCATTTGTGTGGGCAATCTTTCTAACCAGAAGGCTATCCCCAAAAGCTCGACTTCTTCAGGAAGAACAGCAAGGCTGCCAGAGATGGGAAACAACAGCGGCCATTCTTCACCATAGCCGTACGAATTTTTGCTTACCCTAGCTGCTTATCGCAGCTCAGACCGATCCATGTGCGCGCCCCTGACTGTGGGGCATTGACTATGCGTGCTATCCTAACTCAGTGGCAAACCATGGAAACCTCCATTGCCGAAGCTCCGCCTTACTTGTACTTGAAACTTAAAAACATCGCTGGTGAAGAACGCATTTTGTTTTTATTGAAAGAGTAGTGGTTAGTCACTCTATTAGCTTTATTCCGTGAAAAGCTTTCCTTGGACAATGATTCTATGCGGATTAACCCACGACGAATTCAATCCGGTGCATACCTTTGGTAAAGGCTTGCTCAGTTGATCCTATGTTGATGGAGTAATGTTGAGATTTGATTGCAACACGCAATATTGAACGCCAGCAACTTTGAAACCAAATGGATAACGATAAAAAGCGGTCTTGTCATATCGATTAGATTTAGGATTTGTGTTTCTGGGGCCTCGTTTGTCTTAAACATTGAACATACAGACGTCGCACAAACGAGGATTACAGAGTATGCCGGCAATTTCCGCCAAATCTACTCCACTGGCGCCACGGATTATTCGTCGGAGTACTCAACGGATATATGTGAACGCAATTTCATTACTTAGGCATTTTACGGTTGTGTATTCGGCACGACATTGGATGGCTGTGTCAAATTTTATTGACTTCCTGGTTTGGTTGAATATATCGAATATGCATCTGATAAGCGTGGGCTGCAGAGTAATAGAAGCAAGCAAGCCCGACCATAATGTCAAGTAGATGAAACCGATGGGTGTTGGTCCATGAGAAGGCCTAGCATGCAATAATTTATTAGAAATCAGATGAAGTCACCGTGGTCTCGTGGTTCAAACGTCGGGTCAAAAACACTCGCACGAGCGATCAGATACAAACTTAACAACCTCTACCGTCATTAAACTTGAGCGGAACATTCTAATCACAACAGCCCTATGGGACAAGCTCAACCGGGCTTTCATCGCAGCGTGCACTTTTGGCTGATTGCCTAATAACGGCGAGGGGGCTTTCAGAAGACAGATGGGCGACACAATGCACATCTGTAGATCTTTCAAGCCTGGAAACATCAAAACCGAGAGGTTCAGCTGGGTTCCAGGAGAACTTTTCGAAAAACAGAGTTGGTTTGCAAATAAGTGTATTTTCGCTAACTTCGTGCAATTGGGTTTCAAGTGGAACATACTGTGGACGGAAACCTGATGAGCCCCAAGAAGGGCGAAACCGTTCATGGGCTGTCGAGAATTTTTCAGCAACCTTATGAGTAGCGCATTACAAAATATAGCCTGAAATGTTTTGATACTAGAATTAGCAGATAAAACTCGCGAGTGACCGCTGTAAGCGCTATCTAAGTTAGAAGATAGAGTCGAAGCACCATGTTTGTATTGCGTGAAATTGAAAAAGTGTGCGCCTTTTTGTTTTTTTCGCGTTCAAACAAAAAGGGGTTATGCAACTGACAAAACACGTAATGTCATAATAGAACCAGAATAAAGGTACATAACACCACACTACTCCACCCTGGAGGCATGACTGTGAAAGAGGAAAACGCTCGAATTTTGAAAGTGATGGATCAAAAATTGCTCACTTCAGCTTTCGTCATCAGCGGAGGGGAACGGTGGCATCGCCCGGAACGACAAGTGGAGGGAGTAATGTTGGTGGCATGGGTGTCTTGGGTAGATGCGGGTGCTGATTGAATAGCAGGATTCCTGAATGTGGTCGTGGGTGCTGAATTGAAGGCGGGCTTAAAGCGAAGAGTGGAGACGGTATCATGCTTCCCGATTCTCTCTAAAACGAGTTATTGGGAATGAAGTCCGATAACCTCGAAGGGGTTTTCTCTTTGCGTCAGGTCGGACAAATGCAAATGATGTAAAAGAGGGATCATCTGAGATGTGTTCTGTTCGCGTTGATCATCTGGTCGGTGTCGCACGAAGTTCGGACATATGTTCTTTCAGACGGGTGACAAATGCGACGGGTGATTCGGGCTGTGTGCAAGAAGGGGAAACCAATTCACCGAGTAAACGTAAAGTTGTACCACATACTAGCTCGCCTGGTGAACAGTGAAGATCCCCCTAATTAGTAGCAAGCAAAATGAGGGGTACGGAAGAGGACCACGAAGGTGGGTTCATTTGGACAGCCAATGCAGCTTTGAGGCAGCGATGGGAACGCTCAACCAGACTGTTGGAACAGGGATGATACGCGGTAGTCGAAATGTGATGGAAACCGAATAGTGTAGAGAATTCACGGAAGAAATTACACTGAAATGGTGGACAGCGAGTGATAGTAAGAGTGAAAGTTATACCAAAGTTACTCACCCAATGCTTTAAAAACGAAGATACCACCGTTCCAGCTGAAGTACCCAAAATGGGCACAGCCACTGGCCAAGGGTTAAAACGATCAATCACGGTAAGAATGTGAGTGAAACCGTTTGATGAGGAAAGTGGACCAACAATGTCGAGATGAATGTGTGTGAATCGAGCATCAGGGACGGCAAATGAACCGATAGGTGAGTTCGTATGCCGAGTTACTTTACTGCGCTGACAGGCGATGCACTGTTCAGGGCGGATCCTTATTCATGAAGGGCTATGGTGATCCTTCTCACCAGTGTACATTAGTACTTTCTTTGTTAGCATTACTCGTACCACTTTCTATCTCTCACTAAATGTCAGCTTACTCCTATTCTCTGCATATAAAATTATTTTTGTTTAAATGAAAGCAAAGAAATATGGATGCATACACAGTGCAGATTCTGTACGTCGTGAAAGGCGTGTTCCCGTCTTGCTGTGTCGAGTTGCGCTGTCAGTGAATTAACGAGCGGTGATCTACCTTTCACACTACGACGGGATAGAAAGTATCTAGGAATATACTAAGGAAGGTTCCAGGAAGGAGATCGATTTGGATCTATTGTGGTGGTAATAACTAACTAACTGTACCAACGAACTGTGCGTTGTATCACCTCGCCTAATTTTACTCACTTGATTTAACTACTTTGAACTGGTATTTGCTAGCGTTATCCTCTACAGGGCCACACAATGCGTGCACAAATCAACTTCCTGGTTGCTCTGAGTCCTGGATGAGAAGATCCCTGAAAGTTGTCGTAAACAACTCGTCGAAAAGCTCCGGGGACGATTGAGTGAGCTCTATCGGTAGACGTGTCAGAAAAAAATTATTCCCGACCGGATGTGCAAGGGAATTTAAGAAACTTGAAATAAAGGGAGGATTGAATTGGCGAGACATTAAGATCACTATTTTGAAGGTTCGCCAGATGGCTAATTCCAATTACGTGGAAGAGTGAAAAGTGTTTATGTCAGGACGAGATAGTGCTTCTACGACGACACTGTCTGATCTTGGAGTGTACCAAACTTCGGTAGTGAATTGGGAACTATAGTCCAGATGACGTATCTTGCGTGGTGAATCGCCATCAGGCTTGGCATTGAAAGGATACATAGGTGGTTTATGATCTGTTTGAACAGTAACCTGACTACCGAAAATGGCGAATGGCAAGGTAAATTGCGAGTAATTCACGACAAAAAGCACTGTAACGCTTTTGTGCAGCCTGCATCTTCTGCGAAAAAGGCTAATGGTTGAAACACATTATTAATAATTTGATGGAGCACGACGGCTACCGCTGCGTTCGGTGCATCATTTGTCAAATTAAGCTTTGTGTTTTCGTGGGTATAGAGGGAGGATAGTTTTGTGGTGTGGGCAATGGCTTGCTTGGCTCGTTTGAAAGCAGTAATGGTGGCGGGGGATAAGTTGACAGATTTTTCCCTGGAGCCAAGTAAATCGGTCACTAGCTTTAAATCATCTGCACAGTGAGGGATGAGCCGCCGATAATAGTTTATGATCTCAATGGAACGACGAAGTTGGGTGATACTGGTTGTTACTAGAAAAGATTCTGGGGCCAAGGTGCGATGTGACAATGGTGAAAAACCGGTTTGGCCATGTGGTGGCCGAAAATCCTGGGCTAGTAACACTAAACAAGCATTTGTAAATGTTCAAACGTATGTTGGAAGTGGAAAGACGCTCAAATACTGCCCTGAGATGAGCTGCATGCTCAGTTTGAGAGGTGATAGTGATTAAAACGTCGTCTAGATAGGCGAACCCAAAAGGTAACCCACGTAAAACCTCGTCCATGAAACGTTGAAACGCTTGAGCCTCATTTCGAAGAACGCAGGGCATACGCGTGAACTCGGAAATGCTAAACGGTATTGTGATGGCTGTTTTAGGAATGTCATCCGGGGCTACGGAAATGTGGTAGTACGCACGTATGGGATGGAGTTTAGAGAGAATGGCGTAAGGCACTTGCCAAATCGTGAATATGTGGGATGGGATACCTGTCTGGGATAGTGGCGTTATTGAGAAAAAGGTAATCTCCACAAGGTCTCCAATCATCTTTAGATTTATTGGGTATCATATGTGGGGATGAATACTAGTGACTCAATGTGGTACGGATGATGCCAAGTTCAAGCATGTGCTCGCACTCGTATTTTGCGATATCTAGCCTATCCGGGTGAAGTCGGCGGGGGTTGGCACGGACAGGAAGACTTCTCGTCCGGCTATGATGAATGACGGACTGACTGACCGTTTATGTGTACTGACATGGATGAGTAGGGTTTGGAATATTCCTTAGTATATCAGCAAAATTGGATTCAGGTAAGATAACTTGAATACCTGTGGATGAAGTAGAGGCACTAATTCCGTTGACTGAGAGAAAATGTAGCGTGTCCGAGGAGTGTTTATTT
>NW_008752228.1:2894-13500 GCF_000715545.1 Opisthorchis viverrini | reverse complement strand
GTGGATGAAGTGGAGGCACCAATTCCGTTGACTGAGAGAAAATTTAGCGTGTCCGAGGAGTGGTTATTTCGAATATCGAAGATAAGTTGTAGTGGGCCAGGAAGTCTACAACAATGATGGGTGCATGGACGTGGGCGAAGAGGAAAATCCACTTGAACGCACATCGCTATCAGAGGTCAAGGGTGAGAGATTGTTCGCCGTATGTGGCGATACGGCTACCGTTGACGACCTGTAACGAATAAGAAGCAGAATGAAAAGCGAATTATTATGTGGTAGCACACTAACTTCAGCCCCCGTATCCACGAGGGAACGTAGACCACTTGAACCATCGGTGGTGTGGAATAGGCGACTAGTGCTAGGAAGGCTACAGACAATCGTCGCCGTTCCTGACTGCCGGGTTGCATAAAGACTGTTTGAACGCGGCTTGAAGGAACAAGGCAGTTGGCATTTGTGCGCATCAGGACCGAAAGATTGGTGAATCAAGCATCAAGAGGGGCGGGTACGGGACAACGATCGACAGCGCGAACGTGGTCGATGCTTGTTGATCTCTAGCCGTTGGCAGCGATCGGTCAAGGTATCAAATCTAGTTTGTAGTTGTGAAATGACAGAAAGTTTTGGATCGGAATCTGTGGATGTAGTGGATGTAGGGCGGGACACGGATTTTACGAGGTCACTGGGGTGGGCTTCGTGAATTTTGTCCGGCATTTGGGCTAGCAGCTCCAAGCTGTGTTCATCGGCGAAAGAACTGATTACGCGGCACATGGGGGGTGAGTTTGTCGAGCCATAGTTGTCCCGTGATTTCCACCGCTAGCTTACGGCCACAGAAAAGAGTACGTGTATGGCGAAGCAGTTGCGACGGCGACTGGTCACCAAGTTTGACTGTAGTGAATAAATCCCGTAGCATCTTGTTTTCGGATTTTTCTGTCCCACGGCCACTTAAAGGACCTCATTGGGGTTTGCCAGTGGAATATCTTCCGACAGGTCTTCTATTTTTGTTGCTACATCACGGGGAAGATATGGACGGCAAAGGAGAAGCGGGTGGCTTGCGAAGTGGTGAATTGAGCAGTGAAGACAGCGTCGACCTGATGAAACCATACCCTGGGATTGCTATGGTTGTAGTCTGGTACGCGTATGCCAATTTCAGTGTCGACTAAATCCGATGAACTAAGGTGTGCCTCCATAATGACCGGGCAAAGAAAAAAAATTACGGTGAATTGAAAGGAAAAGTTTTAAAAATGTCTGGAAAGACTCGGTCTCACGACATTTGTAGTGGTCTGGCTGTCCAATAGGTTATTTCACCAGGAGTGTGGCAAAAAAATCAAAGTAATGACGTCAGTTTGAGGATACAATAATAAAGAGGTCAGATGGACCTGACTAAATAAGTGTTCTTTTCAAAAAATAGTTCGTCATTTGCCCAGGTAGCCATTAAACACTAATCTGATCATGGTTGTACAGGATTCTTCTTCTGAACAGTTTACAAATATAATAAACTCCGAAGAAAGCCTGAAACCTGCGTACACCGCAAAGGGACTCATACGTAACAAATACTGAACTACAACAGCAATCATCCAGTAAACCACAAAAAGAGCTGCGTCCAAGCCTTATTCAAGAGGGTGGAGACACATTGCAGCACCACAGAACTACGGAAAAAGGAGGAAAGCCATCTATACAGAATGTTCCAGAAGAATGGATATCCGAGGAGTTTTATCAAGAGAAGCTTGAAGAAGAAGAAGACATCTCAACAACAGTCACAGCAAGAACAAGCCACCAGACGGGTAGTCCTACCTTACATCAAAAATATATCAGAACTCGCAACCAGATTATTGGCGCAAAAAGGAATCTTCGTGGCCCACAAACCGAGTGCTACTCTAAGGAAATTAATCTCTAGACCGAAGGACAGCCGGGACATAACCAAGAGGAACAATGTGATATACCAAATCGACTGCAACGACTGCAACAAATTCTACGTTGGACAAACTGGGAGAAAATTATGTACACGAATAAAGGAACACAAAGCGGCTGTCAGGAGGCATGACCCCCTGTCTTTGATATCCGTACACGAGGACCAGGAAGGCCACAAATTTAACCTGGAAAACGCGAAAATTTTGGCATACGGAGACACGCGACACGGAAGAGAATTTCTGGAAGCATGGTACTCTACGACAGGTTCAATAAACCGGTGCATCGAACTGGATCCAATTTACGCACCTCTACGCGCGAGAGATCAACATCGCAACCGAAACACTCAAGGAGGACCGAATAATGGATTCACAAACGAAGAAACAAGGAACTCCTCGGAGTCAAATCAATAAAGGTCACAACCGGAACTCGGAAGGACAAAGGTCACTCCAACATCGACTAGACTACGACGGCGAGGGATGCCAAGTTCAAAAGTCACGTGGGCATCGGCGAATGAGGACACGGGATAAAAAGAACAACCAATGGAACCGCCCGACAGAATAACTAATCGCGGTCAAAGGTCATCCCCGGCTACCAGCACGTATATCAACACACACGTAACACTACTGAACGCACAACCACTAACCCACCGCTACGCACAACTACGCACTGATGATGTCACCTCGATTGGTGATGAAACGTTTGCAACCAAATTGCCCAGCTCAGCGAACAAGCCAACGACCATCTACGCTACCTGAGCTACCGACATTCTCCTCTATAGCCTGAAATGTTTTGTACTAGAATTAGCAGATGAAACTCGCGAGTGACCGCTGTAAGCGGGATCTTAATCACAAGAGTGAGTCGAAGCACCACGTTTGTATTGCGTGAAATTGTACAGTTGCGTGTCTTTTTGTAATTTTTCGAATTCAAACAAAAAGGGGTTATGCAACTGACAAAATACGCAATGTTATAATGGAAGCAAAATAAATATACAAAACACCACAAACTACAATTCAGAAATTCCGTCACGCATTGCGTCGATCAAGAAAGTGGGCTCAATAGTATGACTAAATGGTTTTGGCAGTGACAACTTTCCTGTCAGCGTCTTTATGAGCCTCGACGGCGCCAAATAAAGTGTTATTGCTGTTTTTAAGAAAAGCTTTATGCGTTCAAATGAAACCACTACTGTCGACGGCCGTCTGCCAGTGTTGTATCGTGGATGGCCGGGTGCTGTTTACTCCAAAGCTGAGCCTGCTAGGCCGACCACAGTGCTACATCGATTAAAAGCAGACTGAACTGTACAGCAGTCAAATCTACCGAAACAAAGCCAGCCTGGCTGATAAATCAACGTACCATGAAACTCACCTTCAACTGAACTATCATGTCAGTAAATAAAATGTACTCTTCAACAGTCATAGTATCGCCCAAAGATGAGGAAGAAGTGCTCAACCAATCGCGTACGGGTCACGTCTTTCTGTTTGATGACGACTTGTTCGTAAACTAATTGCAAAGCTGGGCGAACAAACAAAAAGCCGCCTGGTTATCATTCGGTTCTTGACATTAACCTTCCATTTACATTGTCCTTCTTGCCAGACCCTGGCTCACTTGCATTGTAGTCCACAACGAATTGACTCTCCGTGGCTACGATCACTTCCGCCTTGACTCTCGTCAATGGAAAATTGGGGATGAATAAATTAGGGCACTGAGTCCACATCTCGCCCATCGAGTTCTCCACTTAGTCGATTCTCTCACTAGACTAGCATTTTGTCACCCTCTCACTTACACTAGAGGACGATATGCTTTCACCCCAGTCACTCCTGAACTGATTTTTATCGAGTGAATTTCTAATTACAAGCGGCCTTCCTCAGGGTACACTCACTTTCCCCACTCGTTTTACAGCGTTTATTAGCACTCTTCTTTAGGCTTACTCGCAAGGATTTAGTTTTCCCGTTAAACCCGGCCAAGACGGTTTTAAAAATTTTACCCAAGGCTGTGGGTTTCAGCTTTCATTCATATCCAGTCAGATGACAGCTTCGTGCCAATGTTGCGGTACCTAAGGATATTGGTGTCTGTATAGCTTAAAACACCCTCACTGACGGGTTTTGTTCTCCTGGATGTACTTGAAGAATGGTCCACCTTGTGCGTCGCACATTCCCTTTTACTGGTCAATGCAAGTTTGTTGCCATGTGTTCACAGTCTTTCGTTGCCCTCTAAAGCTTTCACAGCGTTGTTGGTAGTGTGAGGAGATTCGGGGATTTCGACGGAAGCTTTGTCCTGTAAGTGAAGTCAGTCTATGCTAAAAAGCCGAGGAACACTGTGCTAGTGCTTTATCTTTATTGGGATTCCGCATCTCGCGAGGCACCAGAGAGTGGCATTATATGATGTCTAAGTACGACCTAGTCACACTACCGTTCAGCCTCTCGTGGCCGAACGATCAATTGTTCAAACTACTAACTGGGAGGTCATCAGTTGGACATTTGCTGGGTTGTCGCTAGATTTGTTCAAACCACTAACTGGGAGGTCAGCAGTTGGACATTTGCTGGGTTGTCGCTAGATGCGTACAGGTGATGATCCCCAATAAGGAATAAATGGCTGTATAGTGCTTTTTGGCACGGATTGGCTTTACATACAACACTGCAACATTGTCCGGCTTCCTGTGTCTGATAAAAAAGTACCTTATTATTAGCGTCTTGTAAGGTTAGCTCAAGAGGTCAGATACCTCACACCTCAAACTGAATACTTTGAAACATCTACATGATGAAGAACTTCCTATCGTCTTTCCGCTCTAACAAATACTTACCCCTTCTCACGGCCATTGGCCTTTTAGCAAAACCCAAACCCATTGTCATCGAACCATGTGCTTTTCGTGCATAAGTTCACGTGTCGGTACATATGCACGCAATCTGTGCTTGCATGTTTGAAGTTAAGTGCATCCCCGTCATCTTCCGGGCTACCACATTAAATGATAAGGCTAAATTGCACTAATGCTGTCCTGCTGCATTAATCTCAGCCGTTAAGTTTGGCGATCCTGTACTACTGTCTTATGAAACGAGGTTTGATTTTATGATTCAGTGATTTCGCTTAGGAAGCATCTATGGGTCTCGAGCCTTTATCAGGTGACTGGATAAAGCCTTGAACTATGGTTCTATGTTTTTGTACCATTTAAACATCTAAAATATAAACTTGAGTTACCAAATATCTTCGAATGAGTCAGTCAAAATGTTACAAAAATCTCGCAGCTGATGTTTTCGAGAGCAAGCGTAAAGACTCAAAACTAGTGTAAAGGTGTTACTGCTGATGGAAGTGCGTGTGAGTAGTATGTTTTCTTCTTGTAAATTCGCTTTGCGTCTCTTGAAAATGGAGATCCGTTGCGGAATTTGTAAAGTCGCTTTGTGGCATTTGCTTAGATTTGAGCACTGAATGATTTGGGTCAATGAATATCCAGGAAATTTCAGGAAGACGCGTTCAAGAGAAGATGGATGATCAGTTTTTGTAAATAAGATGCAAATGAGAATTTTGCTTCCCTGTCCAATGGTCGGCAACTGGTGAGTTGGCATTTTCCGATGAATAACTCCGCAGCGAGAGGCCTTTTTCCTCCCACTGGCTTACGGATACGGTTTTGAGTAGCAATAGCGAACTTTTCCTTCATTTGATTTCGATTTTCTGGTGTTTTACGGGACCTTATTAACCAAATTCTTGTTAGTTCTGAGTCTGTTTTATTGAGGACCTGCCCCTTGGTGGCTGAAAACTACACCGTTCTGTCCATCTCAAATGACGTTGCAATGTAAATTGGGGTCGGTCATGTAGCTTCTCCCAGGATTTGGTTATCACATGATTGTTGGTGTTCCGATGAGCTAATGGTTGCACCCCTATTTAACATATGTTAAGACAGCAATTACGTCGATACTGTTATGAAGTCAATGATCAGGAAGATATCAACATTGGAATAAATTTCGGGCTGGAATATACATAAAGTTTTCCGGATTTTTGGTAAGCCTGAAAACATTGGACTGAAGATTTATTTAGACTGTGTAAAGGGACAAACAATACAATTGAACACAACGTGAAACTGTTCGAACAAACAACAAGGTAGTGTGATGCATTCGAAAACGTTTGTCGGCTGATACCATGTCCATAGTAGAATCCCTGCTGGGATACAAACGGTATAACATGGTTAGATCCAGCTTTTTGCATAGTACGGTTGACATGCACAGTATGAAAATAGAGCAAGATAAATAAATAAATAAGAGCACGTATTTTTGGTACCGAGTTTTTGTACTTCTACTTGAAAAGCATTTATGTACATATTCTTTCAATAAATTTTGATTTTACTTTTTACAGTTGTTTGGGAAGCAAAAAGCTGTCTTGATTTTGGCAATCCCTTCAAGGGACGTTAGTTGCAAGAGGATACCCATGATCACTGCAATTACATCGTACTTTTTTGGTAGTGTTTCTGAATAGCTGACAACACCGTAGGTCGAAGTGACATATTATATCCACATAGGTGACTGAAGATGAATTCTCCCGTATGTTTCATAAATTACTCGCCTGATTCACTAAGATGGGTAAAAAGTCCATCCACCAACACCTTCAACCTTCCACGTCAAATAGCTACTACCTGAAAAACTGCTAATAATCGCTTTTAAAAACGTCTTTCGATGATGTTGAACATTTAAGAAGAAGGCACTTAGATTAATAATGTCCGATTGTTGTACAAGTGCATAGGACAGTACATTTCGATACGGTCTCTGCTATTATCTCGTGGGGGTCGATGCACACGATGCACATGTAGCGCTCAAATGTTGTTTTTCATTTTTTACTTATTGAGAATAAAATGTTAGTAGCTTACTTCTATTTGGACTCTGAAAACAGTGTTTGCAGCAACAATCAATAACTAGTCTGCACAAAATTGATGTTTATTTCATAGATACCCTGCCATCGATCATGAAACCAAGTAAAAAGCACTGAATTACTACCGATTGTTCTTTTCATCCAGCCAGTTAAAAATCTTTCCTAGTAAACAGCGCTTAGAAGCCTCTTTCATGCTTTGAATAGTTTTTTTCGGAAATTTGACTCATCAGATTAACAGTCGGCATAGTGTGCGATTTATATGTAATATGGATGTACGTAGGGCCCTGTCACGTGAAGTATGACCACTAATATTCCCAAGCCACAGTAATAGTTAATTAGTTGATAAACAAAGTTTTGTGAAATTTAATTTTTGATATCAATCAACTGGATCTGTACTTCAAAATGAGTCCTTTCCCTAACCATTTTCTAGGTAGTTTTGTATATTTTTCATTAAGTATTTTCATGTTTTAACCCCGGACAAAGTACAGTTGCTTGTAAATCACCGTATAACTAGCGGACTGTGATGTCACACTGCCACGTCCTCACTACAGCATTAGCCGCATCACAGCAATCAGTGCTGACAGGATCCATTGAACCTCTATGAGGATGTTTTGTGGCATAGACATAACACGTAAATGTCCTCGATTTCGTAGTAAAACAATCTAAGAAGTAGCGAATAGACACTCATTTGAAAACTAATTTGCTTCTTCGAGAGACTGACCTGGGACATAGCTGAATCTCTCGGTTTTGATATTTCCAGGCAACTGAATGTGCTGCACCAGGCCGCTTCATGTTTCAGTTGCTACGATGTTCAAGATATCGCGATACATATATAGTAGTGCATTACAAAATCTAAGAAGTAAGTCAAAATTGTCCTATCCAATAACTACAACTGAGGTGCGAGCCGTCCAAAAGTTTGGTGCATTTGTTTTATTGAGGACCTGCCCCTTGGTGGCTGAAAACTACACCGTTCTGTCCATCTCAAATGACGTTGCAATGTAAATTGGGGTCGGTCATGTAGCTTCTCCCAGGATTTGGTTATCACATGATTGTTAGTGTTCCGATGAGCTAATGGTTGCACCCCTATTTATCATATGTTAAGACAGCAATACGTCGATACCTGTTATGAAGTCAGTGATCAGGAAGATATCAACATTGGAATAAATTTCGGGCTGGAATGTACATAAAGTTTTCCGGATTGTTAGTAAGCCTGAAAACATTGGACTGAAGATGTATTTAGACTGTGTAAAGGGACAAACAATACAATTGAACACAACGTGAAACTGTTCGAACAAACAACAAGGTAGTGTGATGCATTCGAAAACGTTTGTCGGCTGATACCATGTCCATAGTAGAATCCCTGCTGGGATACAAACGGTATAACATGGTTAGATCCAGCTTTTTGCATAGTACGGTTGACATGCACAGTATGAAAATAGAGCAAGATAAATAAATAAATAAGAGCACGTATTTTTGGTACCGAGTTTTTGTACTTCTACTTGAAAAGCATTTATGTACATATTCTTTCAATAAATTTTGATTTTACTTTTTACAGTTGTTTGGGAAGCAAAAAGCTGTCTTGATTTTGGCAATCCCTTCAAGGGACGTTAGTTGCAAGAGGATACCCATGATCACTGCAATTACATCGTACTTTTTTGGTAGTGTTTCTGAATAGCTGACAACACCGTAGGTCGAAGTGACATATTATATCCACATAGGTGACTGAAGATGAATTCTCCCGTATGTTTCATAAATTACTCGCCTGATTCACTAAGATGGGTAAAAAGTCCATCCACCAACACCTTCAACCTTCCACGTCAAATAGCTACTACCTGAAAAACTGCTAATAATCGCTTTTAAAAACGTCTTTCGATGATGTTGAACATTTAAGAAGAAGGCACTTAGATTAATAATGTCCGATTGTTGTACAAGTGCATAGGACAGTACATTTCGATACGGTCTCTGCTATTATCTCGTGGGGGTCGATGCACACGATGCACATGTAGCGCTCAAATGTTGTTTTTCATTTTTTACTTATTGAGAATAAAATGTTAGTAGCTTACTTCTATTTGGACTCTGAAAACAGTGGTTGCAGCAACAATCAATAATTAGTCTGTACAAAATTGATGTTTATTTCATAGATACCCTGCCATCGATCATGAAACCAAGTAAAAAGCACTGAATTACTACCGATTGTTCTTTTCATCCAGCCAGTTAAAAATCTTTCCTAGTAAACAGCGCTTAGAAGCCTCTTTCATGCTTTGAATAGTTTTTTTCGGAAATTTGACTCATCAGATTAACAGTCGGCATAGTGTGCGATTTATATGTAATATGGATGTACGTAGGGCCCTGTCACGTGAAGTATGACCACTAATATTCCCAAGCCACAGTAATAGTTAATTAGTTGATAAACAAAGTTTTGTGAAATTTAATTTTTGATATCAATCAACTGGATCTGTACTTCAAAATGAGTCCTTTCCTTAACCATTTTCTAGGTAGTTTTGTATATTTTTCATTAAGTATTTTCATGTTTTAACCCCGGACAAAGTACAGTTGCTTGTAAATCACCGTATAACTAGCGGACTGTGATGTCACACTGCCACGTCCTCACTACAGCATTAGCCGCATCACAGCAATCAGTGCTGACAGGATCCATTGAACCTCTATGAGGATGTTTTGTGGCATAGACATAACACGTAAATGTCCTCGATTTCGTAGTAAAACAATCTAAGAAGTAGCGAATAGACACTCATTTGAAAACTAATTTGCTTCTTCGAGAGACTGACCTGGGACATAGCTGAATCTCTCGGTTTTGATATTTCCAGGCAACTGAATGTGCTGCACCAGGCCGCTTCATGTTTCAGTTGCTACGATGTTCGAGATATCGCGATACATATATAGTAGTGCATTACAAAATCTAAGAAGTAAGTCAAAATTATCCTATCCAATAACTACAACTGAGGTGCGAGCCGTCCAAAAGTTTGGTGCATTTGTAGCAACCGTTTTGATTGGACAAGTCAAAAGGTGTAGTTTAGGCGGTTCTGCTGGAAAGTTCTAGGTCTTTTTTACTTGGTACCGAACCGATACTTTGTGATTAATCAACCTTAGCTTGAACCTGATACGAACTTTTTAACAATCTTAAGGTAAACATGAAAATGCTATCACAATATGAAGATACTTCGCTCAGTGTCTAACTAACCGCCTTCAAAATGCTTATACGCCTGTGGTTTATTATAAAATTTTAGTGTATATCAATATTTATCAATCCTTTGATTGTCTGCTATTGTGTTACAATTGCTGGAGGGTTGCTCGTGAAAAATTAAATGGAATACTAACGTTATTTGCCGCTATTTTAGTGAAAATAGTTTCTACTTCTAACTAAAGAATAGAAAGAGTTATTCTTAATAGAAGCTAGAAAGCATTATGCGGTGTACACCATCTATCATGAATTCACTTAAGTGGTTGGTATTCTTAGACGGGTTACAGCATTTTGAATATTATTGCGTCATTTGTACACGTACTTTTGAATTCCGCTTCAGTCGTGAAATGAAAACATGTTAAAGAAAAATTATTAACAACAGCTTATCATTGGTTGAAAAAGACCAAAACAACCTCACGTTTGGAAATAAACAGATAAAAAGATTTTGTTCACCTAAACGTCACTGTTGGGTTTCTGAGTATTCCTGAAATTCTTTTTTACCCGGGTTGAATGTGAGCATTTGAAGCACACAGAGGGAGGCACGATTTGATCTTTGTAACTGTAGAACCAAAGCAGATTACCTGAATTTGTTTATATCAGTAGTATTCTCAAAATTGACTGGTTAAAGTATATATATATATATATATATATATGCAA
>NW_008752228.1:0-2467 GCF_000715545.1 Opisthorchis viverrini | reverse complement strand
GGGCCAACGTTGTCTGGTGTCTTTACATCCAAGAATGAAATGAAAGAATTCCGTTCATGCAGAAAACTTTGACTATATTTTGCTTACTTCCGGTAAAAACCACCAAATTTATAACCCTTACGCGAGCTTCGCTTTACATACATTTAGTATTTTCTCAGATGAGTTTAGAACAAGATGGTCAGGTGCCGCCCTTAGTTATTTCGTTCGCAAGCAGCTTGGTTGGCCTGATGCCATGAAGAGTTTTTTCAAAAACCCTCAATAGACAGGTCCGTTTTGCACGTTATTAGTTTCATTCTTATTTGGTAAAAGCGATTTTGGATTCAAAACTCTGCAGTAAAATTTTTAGAAAATTTTTCAATGCAAATGTTGGTCGAGAAACTGATTGATCGAGCCAATTACAGAGGAGAAAGTCTTGTGTACAATTGAGGTTCTTGGATTGTTGATGCCGCAACTTGAATACCGGTTCCATGGCACTCTAGTAAATGGTTTTGCCTTTGCTGACGACTAAGTCGTGTGCGCAGAAAGTCAGGGTCACCTCTAAGAAGAGCTTAGAGTTGCTGCGATCAAGTTGAAAAGAGATGACATGAAAATAAACTGCTGAAAGCCGAAAGTGATGGTGATTTGTGGGGACAGGAAATATCGGGCGACAACAGTCTCAGTCGAACCGATTTCCTCCGCTGAGTAACTCATCGCCCCTCTGAGTCCGACAGACATCGTAACGTATTTGTAAATCTCTTTTACTTTCAAGGCAAAAGGAGTCTTCAACCACAGACAGCATCTGCTCAAACTGCTTGATGAGGTGACACGTGTCCCATTAAAGCCGCTTCAAAGAACGGAGATTACGAGGAACTACACGATACCGAAGATGACCTATTCGTTGGTACTCGGCCAAGTCCAACGAAACACACCCAAAAGGTTGGACAGCTATATCAGAAAATCAAATAATGGCTGGCTACGTTTACCCAAGGACACCCTGATAGGCTACATCGACGACGGTAAACAACATGGGGTACTTGGTATCCCAAGTCTGAGTGCAACAATCCCGATGCTGCGAGAAGCGCGTATCGGAAGGATCCCTAATATCAATGCCGAGTACTATGCAATGTGGTCAACGATTACGCATCTGGCAAGACTGTTTGGGATCTCAGACTTCCGATCCGAGTCCGCGGTGCACAAATGATCAGCAAGGAAGAGCTGGTGGATGCTCGAATTGATAATCTGCACAAAAGCGTTGACGGTCGCGGTTTACAAGAGTTATTCGTTTTGCTTGGCTTGTATCTCCAAAACCAGTGTGTCCAAGGATATTTATCCGTGGTATCTAGCTTTGGTGCAACCTGCTCAAGGCGAGATTTAGGAGCTTTTGGCATTGTCATGGGGGCCCGACGATCTTCTGTAGTGGAAACTGTGGCTAACCGTGGAGTTTGGTGGATATTTCGCAGTTCTTCTGGACCATGCATGACGCTAGGTATGCTCGTCATTATCGGGTTGCGAGAGGACTCGCAAGACGTCTCTGTCGACTGGGATACANTTGGTATCCCAAGTCTGAGTGCAACAATCCCGATGCTGCAAGAAGCGCGTATCGGAAGGATCCCTTATACCCAACGCCGAGTACTATGCAATGTGGTCAACGATTACGCATCTGGCAAGATTGTTTGGGATCTCAGACTTCCGATCCGAGTCCGCGGTGCACAAATGATCAGCAAGGAAGAGCTGGTGGATGCTCGAATTGATAATCTGCACAACAGCGTTGACGGTCGCGGTTTACAAGAGTTATTCGCTTTGCTTGGCTTGTATCTCCAAAACCAGTGTGTCCAAGGATATTTATCCGTGGTATCTAGCTTTGATGCAACCTGCTCAAGGTGAGATTTAAGAGCTTTTGGCATTGTCATGTGGGCCAGACGATCCTCTGTAGTGGAAACTGTGGCTAACCGTGGGGTTTGGTGCATATTTCGCAGTCTTTCTGGACCATGCATGACGCTAGATATTCATAATCGGATCGGGTTGCATGAGGACTCGAAAGACGTCTCCGTCGACTGGGATACACTATCTTCGGGGTGTTGAGACCACCTACTTCAACTTCCTTCATCAAACCTCACTTAATCGCTGTTTAGAAGCGCCCAGCAACTGTGATAGACGTAAGTACAGCCTCGGATGGGTGCGGAGTGACTGTGTGGAATAAAAAGATGAAGTATGATACTGATTAATATTCATCCGAGTTAATCTCAGCCCATCGTGCAGTTGTTTGTGATGATGACCTTTTGGTCCATCAACAGATAACCATCTCTTCTCGAGGGATCTGCTTCCCTCAATCGACCAAGGCTGTTACTGGGTTGGGAATTCCTAAGGTCACAGGCAGTGACTTGTGTTTGCTTGCCCTAGTGGGTTGTTGGCGTACTTGCGACACTATTATGCATGGCATATGGCATTGAGTGGACATCTTTGCCATTTTATCTCACACCAGACCCAG
>NW_008752227.1:187230-188126 GCF_000715545.1 Opisthorchis viverrini | reverse complement strand
CGGGTTGCGGTTTGCGAGAGAAGAAACAGCGGGTTTGAGTGCCGTCATTCACTACTTGCTGAAGGACCGCACCAACAGCGGTCTGTGATGCGTCCGTTTTTAGTATGAGTCGGCAATCAGGACTGGGGTTCAAATGACCCAGCTTCCGAAAGAGCGTTTTTAATGGCGTTGAAAGCAGTGGTAGCTTGGTCATTGAATTGTAACCGTTTGTTGTTTGCTTTGAGCAGGTCGGTTAGCGGTGCGAGGATCTCTGAGCAGTGTGGAATGAATCTGCCGTAATAGTTGACCGTTCCCAAAAAATCATCACAGGCTCCGTGTTCACTGAGGTAGGGGGTAGTCCGAAATGGCAGTGGTTTTATCTGGCAGTGGCAGGATTCCTTCGGAGTTAATCCGATGGCCGACGAAGTCAAGCTGGTGTGCTGCGAAAACGTACTTATCTGGATTGATAGTAATACCATATTGTTGAAAACGTTCGATGACGGCTTGCGAGTGTAGCTTGTGTTCTTCGATCGTCTTGCTTGCCACCAACACGTCGTGAATGTAAGCGAAAACGTGGTCTAGACCACGCAGTACCTGATCCATGAAGCGTTGGAACGTTTGAGCGGCGTTCCGAAGACCAAAGGGCATGCGTGTGAATTCGAATAGACCAAAAGGTGTGGTAATCACCGTTTTGGGGATGTCGTCGGGGGCAACCGGTATATGGTAATACGCTCGGGCGAGGTCGATTTTGGAGAGGACAGTCTTGTCCTGTAATTGCAGTGCAAAATCGTGGATATGCGGTATTGGGTAACGGTCGGGTATCGTACGACAATTGAGTGCTCGGTAATCACCGGACGGTCGCCAATCACCAGTGGATTTCTTGGGGACCAAATGTAGAGAAGCCCAACATGAGTTTG
>NW_008752227.1:185694-186328 GCF_000715545.1 Opisthorchis viverrini | reverse complement strand
ATGCCCTGCCGCCACTACTGACTGGTCAGCGAGTTTCCCTGGCCAGCGAGTTTCCCTGGTCAGGGACATAGGCGTATGGGGGCGTGCAACGTGGAGCCTTTTCCTTGAATTTTGTGTGATAATAGCAAAATCGGCTGGGGTTCCGAGATGGAGAGGTCGGTTTACGTGAAACCGATCGGGACGTGCGTGACGTATTAGTCCGCGCCGCTGTGGTGACTACCTTGTTTGCCGTGGCCACCAGTTGATCTATTTGCGCCTGTATTCGATCGAGGCGAGCCATAACAGAGTTGTCGTTCCACTGAATGGGCTGTTGTGAGGTTGAGGCTATCAAACAGTCGACGAAGCATTCGTGGATATTATCTGCCGTCTCAGCGAGTGACGACAGAGGGACATCTGACTGGGTAGCCAGAATTTGGCGAGTGCTTAAGGGGAGACACTGCAGCCACAACTGCTTTAAAATTGCGTCGTCAAAAGACTTCCCGCATGCAAGGCTTCGCATATGCCATAGCAGTTGCGAAGTTGTGCGACCGCTTAGTTCGACCCCTGCAAGCAATTTTGGCAGATTCGCTTCGTCCGAGGTGGCTGTCCGTTTAATAATGGCTGGTTTTTGTGTGGTGGAGGGGTTTGATGCCGG
>NW_008752227.1:182124-183607 GCF_000715545.1 Opisthorchis viverrini | reverse complement strand
TCAGTGGCGTTCTTGTTGTCAGTTTCTATCCAGATTGCCTGAGTGAATGTCTGGAGGTGTAGGCACCTCGGAAGGATTGTGTTAAGCTAGGACTAAGTCCCTCCCCCGTCCACCTTTATTCTTTTCTTTACAATAAGGCTTTCAAATAAATCATGGTTGTACGGCAGTGAAGCAGCGGTGCTGAACACTGATGTCATGCTCTCGATGATGATGATGGTGTTGTTGAGCTGGAAATGCAAGTAGATTACCATTGTCTACGGAACACGCCGCCACACATGTTCCAACCTCCAAACAGGAGGGCCAGGGGACTGTGTTCGTCAGACCTCTACCCATGAACTAACCTGGTATGAGAGACTTTGTGAGTGTCGTGCAGACGCCCCCCAGTACAGCTCAATGGGTCAGGAGGTACAAAAACCATCACACCACGGTAAGGTGCAGTCTCTCTGTTGATCCACATAAGAATGTGGGACAAAAAATGATCCTAGACATCTTAGGGCTTCTAATCCACGAAATCAGCCAGCGAAACGTGCATGCTTAGCTCAGTTTTCACGCTCTTCTTTCACTTCTGCAGGCGTATAACTATTTGAAGATCTACATGTCTGTACATAACTAGTGTTGTCTGGTCTTCCGTTTGCATTCGTACCACAGGAGGAGCGTGCTTGGAATGCAAATTACAACATTCCGCTTTCTGTCGATCTCAGCTGTCTCTCAACTACGCCAATTCAAGGTGACTAATGCTGTGCCAAAATTCACCTTTTCCCTCCCGCTGAGTTTTAATGTTCCCCAGGACTCGGGTCGTATGAGTGTCCATCAGCATAGGGCATAGTTCCCGGAATTTCGTTATTTATCCGATTGGTATATTTTACTACGACGTCTAGTGTTATTGCGAAAGGCCCTCCAGTGCATTTGTGGGATTGACGGGACACGATCCAGATCTGAGATTAGAGGGGGTAAAGGAGATGCACCGAAGGTGTAAGCCATGTAAAAAAATTATAGTTGTGCAGGTGCGAAGAAAAAACGCTGAAATAATCGTACTGGTGGGATTGTTTTCGGACCGAGGCGTTCAGACCATTTGCCGTAGTGGTCATAAGCGTGTTAGGAAATGTGTACACATGAAGTTATACCTGTGAACATTGCGCAAGACAAGCGGTACGCCATATTTCATTCTCCATCATGAATAAACTCATCCCTATCGTAATGTGAAGGACTGTGTACCTCCGCGAGTGATTGAGTGACATCCATGGATCCCCTCATATTCACGGATTCACGGATTGATACACAGGATCGAGGCTTTTGCCCAAGTTTCCCGGGTCGGTTTTGTTCTTGTCGGTCAGTGGCTGTCGTTCACCTGAAAGGCACAAGTGAAAAAAGGGTGTAGCACTGCTCTTTATGTTCTCAGCGCGGGGCAGCATGCAAGCCAGCGCGAGGATTCGCATAAATAAATGTCTAATAGTGCTTTAAATTGGGTTCGAGAAGGAGCATG
>NW_008752227.1:173454-174570 GCF_000715545.1 Opisthorchis viverrini | reverse complement strand
ACCAATCTTATGTCCCAAAAGCACGCAGGTGTCAACCACCTTGTTCCTTCAAGCCGCGTTCCAACGCCCCTTTAACCACCTCGGCCAGTCATTAACGGCGACGACTAACTGTGGCCCTCCTCGCACGAGTCGCCNGCCTCTGCTCCCTCCGAGGGTGAGGAGCCTAGTAGCCCAGTAGATGGAAGCCTGGTCTTCCAAATTGGTGATGGAACAGTCTTTGAAGCATGTAATCCACTAGATTTTCCAGCAAGCACCGATGCCTTGGGATCGGAGTTTGAGATAAAAGTTTCATTTTTAAGCACCAGTCGTCCTCGGCATTATTATAGCCGGCGCATACCGATAATCCTTAGAACTGGACATTCCGTAACGTCCTTTGGGTGACCGCGTGGAGCCACCAGTCTCATCATCCCATGATAACCGGAATACTACCCACCCGGTTCACCGCCCGCGGCCGGGCACCGCGACAGCGCGATCACTCAAGTGACATGTGCCCTCGCAGTAAATGGGTGTCAGCTGCCGGTTCACAATCAAGGCCTGACCCGATTGGCTGAAACTCAACCAACTAACCAATCACTTCCCGGCAGTTGACGAATGCAGGTTCTCGAAGGCTTGGCCGTGAAATTTTGCATGCATTTGTGGTGCAATGCAATGACAAAATCCCCAGTCTTATTTTAGGCGTACCGCTTTCTATGTGCGCCTGATAGTTCTTCTGTAAACCCTGGGTTTGTAGCATAAGGTCGGGAACCGAGCTGAGATATTACTGCTATTGCAGTTGACGGACAAGAACCGAAGATATCTGAATTACCCAACCAGCCCCGAGGAACATTGCAAGGGCAGACGAAGCAGACCAGAGAAACGCAACTGAGCTACGTCAAAGAGCTGACTTAATGGCTGGAAGTCCAGTTTGGTGAGCCCGAGTATTTCTAGATATTTTTCTTGAAAGCTTTTTCTTTTAAGTCGTCGTAATTTTGTTTCTTTTGCCCGGTAATTATGGAGGCACAATTTGATTCAGCGGATTTAGTCGAGAATGCAATTAGCATACGTTTGGCGGACTACAATCCACGCAACCCCAGGGTATGGTTTCACCAGGTGGAGGCCGTTTTTGCTACCCGACGC
>NW_008752227.1:142188-169792 GCF_000715545.1 Opisthorchis viverrini | reverse complement strand
ATGTACTAACTCTGGTACCAAAACATTTCAGACATCTTCGGAATCTATTATATGTGGGAACTGTTCAGAAGAAGACCTCTGGACCAACATAATTGGATTATTTTTTATTCGCTGACCTGGGCCAACGACGAACTATTTTAAGAGAACAATTGTTAGTGAGTCTGTTCCGTCTGGTATCTTTATTTTTGTATACCCGACCTAGCGTAATCATTTTTTACTTTGCCACACACTCCTGATAAACTAACTTATTGGGTGGCCAGACGACTACACCAGCAGTAGCTAGCTGTGAATCTTGTTGCTTTGGCCGATGCAGACGAGTTGAAATTTGCCACTTTCCAGTCAGATTCTAGTCCCTGATTCATTACAAATACCTGATAAACTAACTTATTGGGTGGCCAGACGACTACACCAGCAACCAGTAGCTGTGAATCTTGTTGCTTTGGCCGATGCAGACGAGTTGAAATTTGCCACTTTCCAGTCAGATTCTAGTCCCTGATTCAAGCTTTACAAATACACGTTAAAAAGTGCCTTCTCAAGTTCAGCCATACAAACTCAGCGTGCTGACTGGTGAATTGTATAAAACTTCATCACCCCTTAAACTGCTCCATCAGCGGATAGACAGTTCAAAACGATGTCGAAGACAATCGATATTGAAGCATTGCTTTTTAGCTGTTAGGTGACTTGGATGATAATGTTATCACGTTTTCCACTGGCGGAACTTAGGAATGATATCCTGGGTCCATAATGGGGAAATTATTTAATTACCTCACTCCTTTTTTCGTGTCCAGTCGACTCAGATTAGTGGCTTCAAAGATCGATCATTTTACAGAATAGAATGGGACGGTGATATTACAAGGACTAACATCGCCACCGTATGCAAACGCTTCACCCAAGTGGAGCAAGACATGCTGGTTTGTCACCTGGCAACTCCGGCAAATAAGTGTATGCATGGCTAAATAAGAGCACGGAACCTCCACAGCCACCATCAGGCTTAAATTGCGGACCATATCGGTGGAGGTAAATTTAAAGTTGATTTGTTAATTGACGGACGTTTGTAATGGTTGGGCTGGAAAGCAGCTTCACAAGGGTTTCGACACCATGTTGTCAGTGAGAAAGCACAAAAATGAATCACAAATCTTCAGTTTAGTCACCCAAGTACTAGAACCCCACAGCTCCCTTGCATAGACCGAAATGAAGTGTGCGGGACAATCGCCCTACAACCCGCAAGGGCTAAACCACTCAAGCTGCACACCATTCGACGTCATGCTGCAAACGCGATCCCACAGGACTGTTGCGGACAGAGGAACTGATAAGAAAATGTGTTTTGTTCTGTTTATAGCTATTTGCAAGTATCACCTATATTCGACATTAAAAAACTCACTTGTAGAAGGTTCTACTAGATGTATCCATGCAACTCTGTATGACTCATACCAACAACGGACGCCAGGAGGTTGTCAAATGCTTAAGGTAGACGGCCGGTTCATACTGTCTGACTGCCCGTATCTGTGTACTCGTACATCATTTGGTACTTACCTGCCACTACTTCCATAAAGCTCTGCTGCCTCATCGGCCACTAGCTGTTCCTACAGATTACGTTATCGCTGATTGTACGTGTAGCTTGATTCACGATATTTAGCCCCGCTTTGTCCTCTGGATCAGTTCTTGATGGTCCTCAATAGATAATCTACTACTCTTGCCCGTCTGCTCCCACGGCCCGCTGAACGAAATCTGCGTAAAGTCTGATAGCTGCAAACGTTCTAGGAGATCTTTAGCTACCGGGTCTTGCAGATGTTTTTCTTTAATTTATCACCTACTCGGTACTGATTATCCCGACCCTAATTGTACCACTTGGTTGTGAGTAGACTTGCCTGCTGGTCTGGTCTCTGTGATAGATGAACACCCTTTCATTGCCTCTTTTACACGACCTGTTGTGAACCTGGATCTTAGAGAAGACCAGCTTGGTTGAATAAACATGGTATTACTATCACTCTTACCTGCAGATTGAGGTAGAAGGTATTCCATGAAATTTTGACTTTCAGCAAATGTCGCGGTTTATTTCACCATGTATCATTGCTTTGTAAGGGAAGCGTCATATGTATTTCGGCAACTCATGGGCGTAACACGGAAGAATGCACTCTGAGTAGCTACTTACCCATCCGTACCAACTCTGGTACGGCGAGCGCGTAATCATGTTGACGGCGCCCCACGACATACCCCATATATTAGCATGTACGCCGACGCATAAAGGACCACATTTTCTTCTGCAATTTATGTATAAGGACAAAGCTGTTTAGAAAAACGCACGAGACATATGAAAAAGCACGGAGAAGAAATGAAGAAGATCCTGTAGGTTAGTTTCTTTCAAAAAAACAAATGGTTGACGGTTACCCTAGACAGATTGTTACAAGAACGCGCCTAGGGCTGTGTGAGATGCATCAACGCAGAATAACAATTACGTATCGGGTTGCGAATAAAATAATTTTGAAGCATCGTCCGGTAAAGATTTTAATTGTTCAAAAGCTCGCTCTAAGCTGTCATCACTACGCAATTTCTCAACGGGATTTCCGACTAGCAGGTAAATAAAATATATGCCAAGTGTTTTGCAGCAATGGGAATCAAACGGCAAAAAAATTATCCCCAGTATACCTTCAACTTGTTTGGTAGATTTAGGATGGTGAAGTTTTTGACTCACGTCAAGTGTATCGACTACCGTGGGAATATCGGTTGAGTCGATGCTATGTGAGGTGAAAATACACTTTTCAAAATTAATGACAATGCCATATTCGGTTATCGGATTGAACAGAATGCGCAAATGTTCAAGGTCCTGGGCGTTTGTGGGACTGGCAAAAAAATGTCTCCCAGAAAGAATAGAAGGAATTCCATTTAAAAATGTCATCAATAACGCGTTGAAATGCTTGTGCTGCATTACAAAGGCTGACGCCTTACTTAAAAATTGAATAAATCGAACAACGCGGTAAGCGCACTTTTATATACATCGTCAGGATGCGTAGCGATGTGGTGACAACCGTGGATAACGTCAGTATAGGAAAAACAGTGTATCCGAGTAAAGAATTAGGAATGTCGTACATATGTGAAATGGATTAACGGTCAGGTATCCTGACACCCTTCATTGTTCGATAGTCACCGTAAACACAGCAGCCCAAGGGCCTTTGAGTCGGTACAATGTGGAGGGGTTCGCATTCACTTGCTGTGGGAAAGTTTCTGGCCGAAGAATGTGGTGGAATTTATTTTTGTTTAACTGTGATCTTTTAGAAACCAAACCACGCGGGCGTGCAAAACATGAACGGGAATACAAGTGTGCTGATATGCTGGATGTCCCAGGTTTGGATGGTAAAAATTAAGCTTGGTAAGGTCTGGTAATTGTTTGGGCAACGCAAACCGACACTCCTTAGTAAAGTGACCAATCGTCCTCTACAGACCCAAGAGTGTAAGGATCAATGGAACGTTATCATGTGTCTCCCACAACGTGGGAATGTATGGTGAATCGGCTCCAATTATAGGTGTCACACGTCAATGATGACGGAAATTTATTTAAACCCACAGCTTAATCCGAGGTGTACTCGTATAACACGCTGTCCGTAAGTCTTGATGGAAGAACTACTAGCGGCATTGGTGGGGAAAGTTGAAGGTTTGGGATTGGGATTTGGGTCAGCGGTAGATAAGGGAATAATCCCGATATCAGCTTCATTGTTGATAAGAAAATGAGGCCTCAGGTATTGTCGAAAGTTACTAGGCGATGAATGACATAAGTAGAGCATTGAATTTCATTCGCCTCTAGAGAACCGATCATGCATTTTCTCGACGATGAATCAGGATATGAGCGGTTGTCTGGGAAGGAACACGGTTGGGAGCACTTGTGTGCATGATGCATGAAGAAGCTATGGTAACGTCAATGATCATAACTCTGGAGGATGATTGTGCTCGAAAATGCAAGCAGTTGTGCAGCAGCGTAGGGCACAAGTGGTGGGGCAGGGACCAATGGCTTCTACCTGATGAGTTAGCCTGTCAAGACCACTGTGAAGAATGTATCTACAGAAGAAATACCAGAAGAACACAGCAGAGTTCTTAGTATCTTCTACGCTGGAAATTCCGTCCAGCGTAGCAATATCTGAACTGGAGGTGGAAACTTATTGTACATAGGCGGGTAAACGTACCTTCAGGCATGATAATAAATTTACAGTCAGAATAGCATAATGACTGGTGGGGTTTGTGTGCACTGAAAATTTCGTGAAAATAGTGTGCTGACATTAACAGTGTGCAGTTTCCGCCTGAGGCGGCATGAGAAAGGAACCAAAATTTTAAGGCCTCTTCTTTCCTTATGGGGACAATATACGATCGTTCGGATTTGAAAGTGGCGGGCAAAAACAGTACGGGGGATTATGGCAAAAGGCTTCCCAGCTGGTACGTGGTAAAAGCTGCAAACTACAGAAAATGGGGAACCAGAACAACCGATCCGTGGGGGCAGAAGAACTCTCGTTCTGACTGGCCCACTTCAATTAAAGCCTAAAACCGTCACTGCAACTTCGTTACCCTTGTTTCAGAAGAGCTTGATAGAAAATCGGTAGTTTTTATTCGGTTAGTGAAGTTGTCAAAATCTTGCTTTGGTGGATTGGGGGGAGGGGGGTCAAATTAATTCTGACTGGGTTTGGTTCATTAATCTTCCGCTTCAGGGTTCTTCAGTTGATGATTCATCTCGGTTGCCACTGGTTGATTTTTCCTGGTCTTTGTGGGGTCGTGAGTGCTCCGACAGCTTGGTTTGAGGAGGTTGAGGTCAAATAGATTTCAGATGATGACCACTCTTCCTTCTGATGACCGCACACCAACACGTGTCAGCTCGACTGATCCAGAACCGTCATCCACACGCTTTCCAGTTCCACACCTATTCTATTAACACTGGGGTGCTTGGCGATTTCTACTGCCTCCGAGATCAGTCTGTGTAGCGTGGACCGTAGTCCTCGCCTCAAAACCTCAACATTTTCTAAATCTATTTTGTGTCCCGTGTCGAGTGCGTGTTCCGCAATTGCCGAGTCTTTTAGCAACGCTTGATATTCATCTGCGTTTCTCGGCGGCCTGGTTGTTTTGCTCCTATGCTCTCCGACTCTGATGTGTAGGTCCCTGGCCGTCTGTCCTATGTAAACCTTGGTGCAGCCATTACACATAATTTTGTAGACACAGTCCCTGGTTCTGCTTGCCGAGAGGCGATCTTCAATTGCACCAGTGCAGAGCGCAGAGTGTTCCTCCTCTGGAAAGCTACTTTTATGTTAGCCATGTTTAGAATTCTTCGAATCACCTCCGATGTCCCTGATTTATATGGAATAACAGCTGTCCCGATCCATTCCCTGTTGGGTTTCGCTACCGGTACGAACACCCTTCGCAATTGACGCCTAATCAAGCTGGCTGTATATCCACTACGCCGAAGTTTGTTCTTTACCTCAATTTGGGCTGCTGTCCGATCAGTTTCTCTTCACGGGACCCTTACACGCCTAAACATTGATGAGGCAGTACTGGAAAACACTGACTTCGGATGGGCGGACGAGTAGTTTAAAACTGCCCCCGTGTCGGTTGGCTTCTCGTACACTGTGGTCTTTAGTTTTCCCCCGACATTATGTGTCATTCAGTCTAAAAAGGCCAGTTTACCCGAGGTTGACTCTAACTCCATACTAAATTTGATGTGTGGACTCAGTTCATTGAGATATTTGTGAAACTCACTAACCTTATCTCGTTTCATCACGGCAAAAGTGTCATCTACATAACGCCAGAATATCTTAGGTGGGTATGGGAATCCGACTAAAGCTCTCTGTTCAAATTCTTCCATAAATATATTTGTTAAAACCGGGGATATTGGAGATCCCATTGCTAGACCTTGTTCTTGAGTGTAAACCACGTTGTCGAAAACGAAGTGTGTGAGGTTCAGGCATGCTTTATGCCTTTCACTATTTCATCCACCGTGAGCTGCGTCCGTTCTGAAAGGGTAGTGTCCGCTAGTAGCAGTCGCTTAGCTGTTTTTAAAGAGTCTCCTTTGGGCACATTTGTATATAATAAATAGACATCGAAAATTACCAGGATGTCATCTGATTCAACGGTAACCTCCGCTACTTTGTTGGGAAAGTCATACGAATTCTTGATATAAATACTAGATTTCCCGGTGAGGGGTTTTAAAATACCAGCCAAGAATCTGGTCAGTTTATGCGGTGGAGAATCTATTCTGTCTAATATCGGTCTCACCTGACATCTGGTTTTATGGATTTTTGGAAGGCCATACAGTCGTGGTTGGATTGCACTTTTGGGGTACAATCGATACCCGGACCGCAAATATTTGCCAACTTCAGCTTTATTCCTATTTATTATAGACGTAATATTCGCATTATCGATCACCCGGTAAGGACCCTCAGCTAGGTGTTGCTTGACCTTCTGTAGATAATCACTCTTGTTCATGACAACAATGGCCTTACCCTTATCCGCCTTTGTAATCACTATGTTGTCCACCTTTGTTAAGGTTTTTAAAGCTCTTCGCTCTACTGGTTTAATATTTGGAATTCCTGGTTGCTGGGACTTGAGGACTCTGACTAGCTATACCCGTAGCTTTTCCGCCTTCGTTAGCGGGAGTTTCTGGAGAACAGATTCAACGCCAGGGATTTTTTCTTCCGCACTTAGCACCCTTTTGCTTACTGCAGAATTCAGACCTTTCTCTAAGAGACAACGCTCTTCCACACTTAGCTGTCTGTCTGATAGATTTACCACGCTACAGTAGCTTGTGGGGGGCTCAGGCTTAGTTACGAGTTCATTAGAATTCTGAGTTTTTGAAAGTAAATTTTCGAACTTACGGATTTGTCTATCTTTGTAGTGTTGTCCTTGGATGGCCTTCACCTCTGTTGCTTTGGTTCTGAGTTACTAGAAATCTGCGGACGAGAACACGGTTTGAAGATTTTGGTTGAGCCGACATGCGTATTGACGGATGTTAGATAGACGTCGAGTAGTCAAATATATCCTCTGATTCAGGAATGACTTGGCCGCTGAGAATGCTTTTCGGGCAGAAACGAGTGACGTGTCTGGTGGCTTAACCAGTAACGGTGACTTCAGAAACGATGACTTCTCAATCGGTTCCAAACCTTTTCCAATTCTTTACCCTTGGTTGTTGGGCGTATGGCCAGGGTCATTGAAAAGCGGAGATAGTGACGTGGGAGAAATGCAGTACGGATAAATATTAATAAGAAGCTCAGAATTACAGTGTGCAATTAAACTGGAGAGACTCACTAGCATGGCCGCTGCAGCGGATTCAGACGTAAAAGTTCTTTGATGGAAGGAGTTTATGTGAGCTCACAAGAAGGAAAGTGAACTGCAAAGAAAGTGGGAAGTATAAGGTAAAAGACGCCGAGATCCTTAGGAATATAGGAAGATTTTAATCAACGTCTCTCAGAAGCGTCTGGGGCCAGATGATGTATTCGGTTGTGTTTACAGGTAAGGGAACGGGTGAGCGAGAGGACGCATTCAATGTACGAAGTTGCGGGCATGCCATCAAAGTTAATATGGCAGTGCCGTTCTATCACTGGACTGAGGTACACCAGTTTCTAGACAGCCCCTTGACGGCATTCAAGTTTGATATGGTGGGGTTGGGATGTGTAGTTATATAGACAGGGGGATGGTGTGGGTTTGCCAAGGGATTCTGCAAGGAGAGCAAAACTACTCTGATGCTGCAAGTAGTACTTAATTTTGTCCTATCTGGGATCCGTTCAAATGTAACACACAGATCGGGTGGAGTTGATGATGGCCAAATAGGACGTCCATAGCACGTGTTACCGCAGGTCAAAGCTTTGAGAGAAGATTAGATGGGATGAGATCAATGGGAGTCATCACACAGAGTATAGTCCTTCAATAGGGCAAATGAACGTTTACCACAGTTAGGGTGGTGATAACATGTGGTTAAATGAAACTAGATAAGGATGGATCTGCATTCAGTAGTCTAGCTACAGAAATCAAGCTAAGATTGTCAGTATATGCTATTACATTACCTGGGACAGGACGGTTCGATGTAAGTAGCCAAACAGTCGACGTGGTAAGGGAAATCAAACACGAGGAAGGGCGAATTTGGAGCTTCTAAGGTAGTGACCCGAATTCCCTGGAGGTTATTAGTGAGTAGAACAATACAAGAAAAATCTGGGAGGGAATCTGAGCCTAAAGGGAATGGTCACCAGTCCCCGAAGCACTACAATCAGCTTTAACCTATGAGCGGTGCATGGCGAAGAAGACTTCGGATGCTAGCCGTCCACGCTGTTGGTAAAGGGTTTGGAGTAATACTACATATAAATATTGTCTATGTTCAATCCTAAGGGCAACAGGTGGGTGCTTTTGTTTAGTTGACGAGGTGGATTTTCGTGTGGTGTTGCCTCTGTTCTGGCGAAGGGAGCCAATGTTGGCCCTGGGCACCTTAGAGTATCTTTAGGCTATCTAATTTATATTTTTGACAGACGAGAGGCCGGCTCTTCCATCTGGAGTTCACGGCGTTGCTAGATCGATAACTCAACCCAGGCGGGTTCAACTTCAGCAACAACAAACAGCAGTGCTCTTTTTCGAGTTTCCTTTATTTGAAAGCCAGGCTCAGGACCTCGGTGATGGGCGATGTATCCGTGCTAGTAAAAGGTGAAGGGCGCACGAACGCACCATGGTTAAACGTAACAGGCCGACCATCTTTGCATGGCGTACCCATCCACCACGCCGGGTTTCCATCCCTCGTGCCTGCTACCACATTTGCAAGGTGAAAAACAATCCATGCGGTCGCAAATCCGGTCTGTGCGTTAATAAAATACTCCAGCTGCTGGTTCTCTTTAGTCGGGGGTGAGCAAGGCTAGCAAAAATATCTCAGTCAATTCAAACAATCAAACAACCTCACATTAGCCCCTCTTTCTGCACAACGAGGCCCCGATGTCATGACGCTTTGGTGAGCAAAAATACCGTCCGTTCTCAACTAGTCCAACAGCTTGCCTCCCTGCTAGCCACCTCAACGACAAAGTTTTTACCTTCCTAAATCTAGACACCTACCCTGGCCCAAATATTACTTATCTTCTAGATCGGCAAATGCATTCATCTTTCCTGGGTCCATTTAGCTTGCTGTCATCCGCTTTTGGATTTTTTCATTTGACGCCGTTGTATCTTATGCCTCCTAACACACGCAACGCGCTACTGCTTTCATTCTATTTCTTTCTCGTCGCCCTTCTTCCCAAGCTTCAAATCTCGACTGCAGTTGCCCAAACGCCTATCAGAACTGTTATTCATTCAAACTGGCTGGTGTCCGGTCAACACTCACATGGCCCTCCAACAAAAGGGAAATTATCCGTGAGCCTACATCTGCATGACCCCCTGTGTCAATCTCCGTCTCAATCAGCACCAGCTGTGTATCCCTTCTCCGACCCTTGACGACCGTTACAGGGCTGTCCATACCGAAGCATGTCAGTGCGATGATTGATTGGCACTGGCATACGCAGTGAGATGGCGCTCCGGCAACTATTTTCTCCAGAATCTCGAACGTAACACCTTGCCCACACAAGCCTGTAGTCACAACTTCGAGCAGTTTTCATCCGGCCCCGTCTCTGGGATGAGCTCTTCCGTACACAACGAATTTTCGCTCAGATTTGGCTAGCCCGGTTTTTCTGCTGCAATTTCGGTTTGCCTTCTCTACAAGTCCAAATCCGTATACAGTTCGGCTCGCCCTATTTAGCAGCAACTTGCCCCCATCCAACTTATCCCCTGCACCTGACTTCCGTATAACAGTGCAACCAGTGAGTGTGCTTACTTTTTGAGACAAAACTTGCCATGTGCTCCTAATTTGAATTATCTCATCTCTATCTCCACTTTTGCTCGTTGTGACTCCGGCCATTTACCTGACTACCCAAGGTCACTCATGGCCAGCATTATGTTTCAGTTTAAGTTCATACCACCTGACTGTCTTTGAACTAGTCGGACCTTATGCCCATTGTTCCCATCAAGTTGGGAAAGAAACCTAGTATTACTATATCATCGGATATTCTACACTGTTTATAACATTGTCCCCTTTTTGTGCAATCCGCACCCCCACAAATCCCCAAGTCACGCTCCATTCTGACTGTAAAACTATTATCATGCCAGACGGTATGCCACCCGCAAGTTTGAAATAAACATTATTATTATTATTGTGCGGCAAAATACAGCGACCATTGGAGCAACTCCGGACGTATATGGTCCAAATCCGTCCAAGTGTTTCAAAAGTAGCGCAAGTAGGTTTGGGCTCACACAGGCGTTAAATGACAACGGTGTGAATAATTTGGTCCAGCCTTTGGAGCACTACTGGAAGGGACAGTTTGGCCACACTATTCATTTATTTTGGAATCGCATACCATTTTAAGTCCTAAGTAGCCCTTTCAAACAATTCACCCATAAAAAGATGCCTTAGAAAAATACTCCCAATGCAGTTTTTCGTATGACTAGGTAAGCTTGATGACGATACTTTTCGAGAAATTATTATCACTCCCACGTTACCGATATGCGGGTACGCGATAGAGCCGAGATTTCTTTTAAGTTCGTGTCAGAATGTGTGGAGCATCAGCGCGAATGATATGGCCCACGTCTGTGATGGTGATCGAATCGAGTTCACTAATGGCCGAGACGGTTGATATTGCCGGGCATCGTAGTGTAAACAGAACAGAAGGCGTAGAGCTGGCAAACCTGTGGAGAACGGTTTTAGATCAGTCATTATTTTACGTGATGGTGTTCCTTTATCAGAAAGAACAGTCACCAGCAGAAGCGGCTTATATCTGAAGTGCAATCAGTCTGACCTACTCTCCCACACGGAAGGACAAGACTCTTCAATAGACATTCAACTGTGGTTTCACGTTCAAACCTGAAGAGGTCTTAACGACTGGTTCTCCGTCTCCCTTGAAACTCGACCAACTTGAGGGCCTGCTCATTTCACAAATTCACTGGTTGATGCACAGGATTGAGGCTTTTGCGCAGGCTTCCAGCGCCGGTTTTGTTCTTATCGTTCAGCGGCCGTCGTTCACCTGAAAGGCACAAGTGAAAAAGGGTTTAGCATTGCTCTTTCTGTTCTCAGCGTTGGACAGTATGCTTGTAAGCGCAAGGATTCGCATAAATAAATGTCTGGTAGTGCTTTGTACTGGGTTCTGGAAGGAGCGTGGACAACCGTCGGGGAAGGTAATTCCACGCAGATACTACCCGAAATGAGAAAAAATTTGCCCAATTAATGCGTGCACTCCGAGCTTGAAAATCTTCTTACTATGTCTCCGCCGTGTTTGCTGGGGCAACGGTGAAAAACCTGTTTGCCAAGCTTTGTTCAAACAGGGCGTAAGTAAGAATTAGGTCCCCTCGGAGGCGACGGTACTCCAGGGGAAAGAGATCAAGCATCGCGAGACGCGTTTCGTAGTCCACGGATTTGAGGCCGGCAACCATTCTAGTGGCGGCCCGCTGGACACGCTCAATGAGGGTAACGTCTTTCGTACGTCCTGAGTAGACAACTTGGTTGGCGTACTCCAGGAGCGGTCTGACGTAGGCCCCATAGAGTATTTGGAAGTCCATGCGAGTAATACGGGAGAAGGTACGTCGGATCATCCGTAAAACGGCGAATGCCTTTTGGGCCGATTTCTCATGGTGTAGTGCGAAGGACAAGTTTGAGGAGACCCAGATGCCTAAATCTTTTTTGGCATCTATCCTCATGATGTTTTCTGGTCCCTTTTCACCATGCATAACAAAGGCATTCGCTGAATCCCCTCCAAACGACACATGGACGCACTTTTCATCATTCAGAGGAAGGTGCCAGTCCAACGACCACTGCTTGGCAGCGTCTACATCCATTTGGAGGGCACTGGCATTGGAACTCCAGGATTTCAAGTCGTCCGCGAAAAGTAGACATGGACTGGCAAGAACGTCTGAAAGCTCGTTAACGTGGAACAGAAAGAGCGATGGTCTAAGGGCGGAGCCTCGAGAAACTCCAATGGAGACTCCAATGGCGCTGGAGAAGAGTAGGTCGAGCCTATTCTCATTCGGAATGATCTGTCTGATAGGAACGCCTTGATCTGGTGTAGGATTTCTCTTGAATCACGTAAGGCTTGAGTTTGTGGAGCAGCGGAACATGTTGGACCCTGTCACATGCTTTCGAGAAATGGAAAACTATGGCATCCTATATCCTCCGTCCTTGGCTTGGGTTGAGCTGTCCATAAACACGAGAATAATTGTTGCGCAAGAACGGTTTGGGAGAAATCCGTGTTGAGCTGGAGATATCAGATTGCTGGAAGTAAGTTGATCTAGGATAGCTCGTTTCAGAATGCGTTCCATCACCTTGCGCGGCACACTGGTGAGCCTTATAGGCCTGTAGCAGCCAGGCGATAGTCGGTCACCAGTTTTGTATATTGGCGTCACAATCGCCTCCTTCCAAGCAGAGGAAAGGCGGCTTTCGTCAAGCGATTGACGAAACATTAGGTATAAATATTTTGCCGGTGTAGACGACGTTGCCTTCTGGATGCTTGGATGATCCTCTTCGGGCAAAAACGCGCAGAATGGGTTGATCTTGTGCAAGAGTTGACGAATGTCCTCCACCGTAAGGACCAAGTCGGTAAGAGGTCGTTCGAAGTCACACCTTCACACGAGTGGATGTGACGACGACGCTGGAGTTGAATAAAGTGATGCATAGTGTTCTCTGTAAAACTCAGATATCACTGCTTAATCACTAGTGGGTTCTCCGTTCCTGCATCTCAAGGAGAACGCGGATGACTTGTTTCTGCGGCGATGTTTCATGTATTTGAACAGTACGTTTTTGTTTTTCCGAGCGAGGTCCAGAATGGTGGCTTGTTTTCTTATGTTCCATTGACGGTTTCTGATTTACAGTGGTGCCGCATTTTACGAGATGCCAGCCCATCTTCTGTTGGAGCATTTTTTCCAGAAGTCGCTCAATCCTTTTTGGCAGCCTGCGGCTCATCCGAGTGCGCGCTGTTATTTTTGGGACGAACATCGACTCAGCCTCGTGAACTTTCTGGAAAATAGTCCCACACAATCCATCCACCGGAGCGGGTCCCAGTGTAACTTGTTCAAGAAAGATGCGCATTCCGGAGAATTATGCACGCCAGAATTCTCGAAACCACGTTTGAGGTTCGGGTTTCTTGCCCAGTACCAGGTGAAATCAAAGGTTAGCACAAAGTAGTCACTTTGTCCCAGTGGAGCGTTAATTGTAACCTGATAAGCGATGTATCCCTCGATGGTGACGACCAAATCCAGGAGGGATGGTAGCTGGCCTGCGCGGTATCTGGCGGGTGCAACGACAATTTGAGTGCAAGCGCTCTGTTGAGCGGCTTCAATCAGCGCCACTGCAAAACGTCCGCTTAATATGGCACACTGGAGCACCATCTAGGAGGCTTTTGGGGCGTTGAAGTACCTACAAGCGGGAAATGAGTGAAGTGGTAGTTGTAAGAGGCTTGCTCGAGGGTTTGCATGCGGAATTGGTCATCTTCAGGTGGACTCGAGGGGCTACGGTCGACCACACCGAAAGGGAGAGAATCGGACCCACACCGTGGGATTCGGACCCACAGTGCATCGCAAAAGTTGCAGGAGTGGTATCAGAGAGGACAATCGAGATTGATAGGGCCGCATGTAAGTACAGGGCAACCCCACCAGCCCTCCTTCGTTTTGAGTCAGCTCGAAAAGTAGAGGAACTTATGAAGATCTTCACGTCAGAGAAATCTGGTGTGAACCAGGTCTCTGTGAGTGCGATTAAAGACAGTTGTTCAAGTCAAGCTGACAATTTAACATCGCCCACTTTGTTCAACAGGCCGAGGCGGTTTATGGACAACCATTTCAACACTCCATCTGCTGCCTCCGAGGGCGAGGAGCCGAAAGTTCAGTGACCAGGAAGGTTAGCAAACTTAATATTTATGCGTCGGGTTTGAGTCCAAGGCTCCAAAGGGACCTCTGGAGCACTATCGCCTGCTTTCTCTCTTTATGGTTTCTGGAGATGCTTTCCGCTTGCAAAGTTTTTTCGCCCCGTGAGAGCCTGGTTTGCTGAGGCCTTTTAGCTTTGGGAAAGGAGCTTTTCCTTCGTAGGCGAAAATTTCACTATTGCTGCTTGTAACTCTTTCAGCACCGCCATTTTGGCGACCAGATTTGCTGTTGACCAGATTTGCGGCAAACTGTCGCCTTCCAGGATTGTTGGGTGATTTGGGGCTGTTTGATCGGAAAAGTTTCTTTGTGAGGCCCCGAGGACTGGGTGGCGTCATCAAGAAGAAATGCTTTCGGTGGCGCTCCCGTGAGGCTCGTTTTCAAGGAGGACTGCACCATGGGGCCAGACAGCAGTTTTCTAATCTTGCGAATCTTATAGGGCTTCTTTGGCTGCAGTCGCTTTTCTTTAGTGTTCTTGTGGACACCCGATTTGCCGGCGATCAGCGGGGCCAGCTGGATGTACGAGGGGTTTTCTGGATGACAGTATTCACGTTTATGGCTTTGGCTGTCGGGGTTCTGGGCGTCTGTGTCGTCTGTTACGGAGATAAGCGTAGATATCTGTACACACTTTGGGTGCTACTTGCATGTGGGTTTTGCCACCTCCAGAACGTCACTGCCTTTGGTAGAAGAAAGGTCAGTATTGGTCGAGTAAAAGCTGCTGTCCGCAGACGCGGCCGGTTGCGCTGGCCCTTTCGGGAGCACCGAAGGATATGACCACAATCGGCTTGGTCATGAGTTCGGGGTCGGCTGAATTGGTGCCCGGCGGAAGCCTGTTTCGTGCTTCCACCCCTGACCTGCTGTGACCAAGCTTTCGCGCGTCTAGAGGGCGATCCTCAGATAGACGCCTGATCATTAGGTTGGCCTTCTGAATGCTGCCAGCCCGATCGAAGAACTTCTGTACGGCATATGGGGAGGGAAGGGTGACTAGAAGCCCTGATGTTCCCTTGCTCCCCTTCTGGCGCTGAACTTCTGTACGGCATATGGGGAGGGAAGAGTGACTTGATGTTCCCTTGCTTCCCTTCCGGCGCAACCATTCTTTGTGAAGCGATTGGTGATCAGGCTTAGTGATAACACTGCTAGGGCACGACTCTGCCAGGTTCGCTGGCGTGAGTTTTCCGCAGAATGACCCCCAGATTTGCATTCTGCTCTCCCTTAAGGGCCTGTCCGCTAGAGACGCTGTGACATTCTTTCTAGTCGCGTTCAAGGGCTGTATTACTTTCTTCGAAGCCAGCAGACCCGTAATGGACAGCGCGAGGTACCCATTCAGCTAAGAAAGTTCTTTATCAACTGTCGTCCATGCTGCGGCATTCTTGGTGTTTGAATCCTCCGGTGCCTTAGAAAGGAGCTCCAATTTCGCGTCGAGTATCCCGATCAGACAGGAACACTCATATGGGTCTTTCTGGTTCTGCAATGGGGATTGAGTGCCATCTTTGGGGGCTCTCTTCTTGGCTGCGGTATGCATTGCGCCATTAAGGTAGAGGTAGCTGGCGCAGAAAAACGGGTCAGGATAGTTAGCTGGTCGGCTCATCGGGTCGTCCTGCAATACGGTGCATTCAAAGTGCCACCAGAGGGGGTACTGCACGCAGGGCATTGTATAGCGCGTTATGCGTTCGACGGGTAGCCACTTCGCTCACATCTGTTACAGTCTACTTTCGGCTGAAGAGGTCAAACGGTATAAATCGATATCATGGTTCTAGTGGTCTGGCTACCCAATAAGTTAGCTTACTAGTTGTGTGGCAAAGAAAAAAACAATAACGCTAGGTTGGTTATACAATAATAAAGAGGTCAGAGGGAACAGACTCACTAACAATTGTTCTCTTTAAAATATTTCGTCGTTGACCCAGGTCAGCGAATAAACAATAATCCAATTATGGCAGTCCAGTGGTCTTCTTCTGAACAGTTCCCACATACAATAGATTCCGAAGATAGTCTGAAATGTTTTGATAACAGAGTTAGCACACGAGACTCGCGAATGAACGCTGCAAGCGCGAGCGAAATCAGAAGAGAGAGTTGAAGCACGTGAACACGCCTGTATTTCGTGAAATTGTAAAAGTGCGTGTTTTTGTAGTTTTTCTTATTCAAACAAAATTTATTATGCAATTGATGAAATTCGTAGTGTTATAATGGAATTAAAACAAAGGTACATAACTCCACATGGTTTAGACTGGACGGGAAATAGTTTGTGAGCGCAAAATAACTGAGGTTATCTCTTGAAATTTGTTTTAGGGTGATAAGTTCAACAATGACTCGTGTGCACTGTGTGAATAGGGTGAAAATGAAAAAAATTCTCTCACAAAGTTGCACGAGGGAAAAACGAAACCGATTTCGAACGTAGCGCTTCAGGCCTGATGGAGCTTTGTTTTCGAAACGTCGCCCGGTTGAAAACTACTGCTTGCCTATCATACCCGTCTCACACCTGTCAATGAGTGTTTAGCTTCCCATTCAAGTACTGGTCCTCAAGGCCGGTAAATGTTAGGAGCGCCGGATTAGCTACCCGATTTTGTTATCGCGCGCAGAACGTGTGTGGTGCCACCGGTGTCGCTCCTTCGTAGTATTGACAGCATTTGTACAAGACCATGAACGTCCCCGTAGTTTAAGCGCGTGACTATGACTGATGCTATTACCACAACCCCGGAAACAATTTATCGTTAGTTCGTCACACACAAATTGGGCCTGCAAGGATCCCCAGGCAGTTGAATGCACTTCGGTTGCTATAATATACCAATAGCGCTTCAGATATTCTACGCGTTAAGGGTGAGGTTGATTATATGGAACTGGTGAGGCCGCCGCCGACAATCACATTGTGCTTGAAATCATGTACCTTCAACTTGTACTTCGAATCTGGTGGTAAGATGATTCCGGGTCAACTAATGTTCCCGGTTTGAGCTGTCTGATCACCCAAATGAGAGCACCGTGTTCGTGGCTATATGTCAATATAAAACCTGGATAAAATACATATCTTCAGTTGACCCAACGGCAACTGCTCCATCCTTGAACATGGTATTCTCTGGCGGCGCGGGGGAATTCTGCGGCGTTTTGTACTGTTCAATGAGCCGAACAGACACCGCTAGGTGCGGAGGAATATTTAGTGAAAGCTCTCCAGATCTAAATGCTCTTGAGAGCTGCACCGCTCGTTTGATCCATGTAACCCTGAATCTTAATACCAATTCACGCGAGCCCTCCTTTCCATATTTTCTTTTCTAAGTATATTTAACTAAACTTTGTGGTTGTGTAGCAGCGAAGCGCCAGCGTCCCCACTCATAAAGTCTCTGTTGACAACTATTATGGTAATTTTGGTGATGACGGTGATGACTTTAATTGTGACGCACTCATTTTCGTTGTCGTGGGTGAAGTGCGTACGTATGTGTAATACTGATAACGTGTCATGGAGATGGGAAGGATGGCAGCTACTGTTTGCGGCTTTTAAATAGCATATTTTCGGACCGATTAATGGATTCTTCTCATAGTGACAGATTGCCTTGATGATTGTTGCCGAAGTTGATCTCAATCTGGTTGCTGTTCAAAGCCAAATGTTCAGAGTCGCTGGGAAATCAGAATCGAATCAGCTACAACAAACTCAACTTGTTTTATATGCTCGCATATTCTTCAGTCAGGTGTCAAACTGAACTTCCATGTGGATTTAAAACATCAGGTGGTGAGATATAAGAGTATCATAATCCGGAATGACGATATGAACGTCCAGGTCAAAAGAATGTTTGCACACAAACGCCGTTTTGGTGGAACATGTGGCTCGGGTGTAGAGCTTTTAGGTCGGTAGTTAAATAAAATGACTATCCCTCCTCGGCAGATTGCCTCAGTTTTTGACGACCACTGGATTCTTATGCAGTTTTCATGTGGAAAAGCGGTTATTGTTGGCCACCGGACGGAGTGTTGCCGGTTCAGACGAAAATAAAATCGACACAATCTGGATCGGGACGAATCCGAATTGCTCCATGATAGGTCAGCGTGCTTAAGACAATACCAGAAAGCACACTTTATTCTAATTCCACTGGATTGATGTCTCTGTGATCTTCGCGCGACTTTTTGTATACATCTGAATCACTGTCGACGCTGCGTTATCTCTGTACTCTATCTTCATCGCAGGTAGTTTGAAATGGAGTTGTCAAATTAACCACAAAAGACTCGCTAACTTTTTCAGGATTGCGGAATTCAATACATGCGAACCAGCACTTTGTTGCACTGAAACAATGGAATTTCACTATGGGCTTTCGTTATTGATGGCAAACTGGTTTGGATGTTCCACTGGGATTCCTGTGATTCTTTTTCGTTGGGGCGTGTAAGCCAAGTAGGAAAGACGGTTTCAAAAGTTGTAAGCATGGATTCTCTCACCGCCCCCGGTCATCATCCAATTCGTCATTATTAACATCGTGCCTGTTAATTTCTAGAAGCCTGTCAGATAACTCATCTGGATACTGCTGGCCCATAAAGACACTTTGCAGGTGATGAACTGAATGTCTTCCCATACACCGGTATTTTACAGAGTAGGATCCGGTCGATACACGTGCCCGTACAATTCTAATGTCAGATCAGGTGATGTAATGAAAAAATGTGGACAATCTTTACCGAAGCACTTTAACACTTGCTGATGTCCACATGATCCAGCTAACTTGCAGTTCGTGGCTGCATGCAGCACAGTATGACCGTTTGTGCTGAAGTTTTTACTAGTAAGAAGTATTCAGTGTGTAACCAAAGACACTGCCTTCCGTAATCCGTACAGTGTACACGAGCCTGAATCAGCTGTCGAAATAGGTTCCCCAGGATACAGACAGCCGGTCTGGGCTGTCTGTCACCTACGAAAACCATGGTATATTACGTCTTTGTAAATGAAGCAACCGTGAAGAATTTGCACACAAGCTGTTTTCCCCATATAAAGAGCTACAGACCTTAGGTTACCACCTCGAAGTTGTGGTTGGGCTTAAGTGTTAAAATGCTTTTGCGGACTTCACTAGCTGGAACTTCAATTCACAGGGTACAACCATGCCAGCAAGGCCAAAGGGAAGCACTCAGACCAAGAGCAGCGAGACACCGTAATACGATTAACCAGATTACGAGGCGATCTGGAAAAAGGACGCGATGGGCGTCTGATGGCAGTGAGGTGTTTCTCCCAGGCAACCAACACGCTTGTATTCAAGGAAGCAGAAATGCTACCCTCCTATCATAAAGGATGAGTTAGAAAACTTAGACTTAAATATCATGCAACGCGATCGCTCTCTGATCGATGTGCATTAGGCACTCCATCGCCAGTTAGCGCTTGACAAAATGACCATTTGCTAAATCCACGAGATCCTTTTTACACCTGAGCCTCCAACGTCCGCACTATACGTCAAACTGGCAAACGAACGATGCTTGTCCAGGCCTTATACTTACAACTGATGTATGTCGTGTCTATGAAACCCACATACAAAACACCGTGGTCGTGCATCCTGAGGTACCTAGGACGAGCTCAGCTATTTCACGTTTCACTCGCCGCATGTCCAGTGATCAAGAAACAATAACTTGTGCACTATATGGCGCGAAAGTTGTCTACAGTCTCAGATTGAACTTCTTTTGTTGTGTGGGATTCCAGTGAACAATCGTCTGTGTGCTATTGCGTTATCCAGCTGAATACCATTCAACATTGAAAACGATGCATGTTTGCAGTGTTAGCCTATACCTTAACGGACGGTAATTTTGAGGCTGAAAAGTATACTATCTACCTTTGTTTGTTTGGGATCGTTCTCCGAGCAAGAAGCACTGACATAGTGATTCTTGACGTCGATATGACTGCTCGAATTGGCCGTCTGAGCTCCTTGGAATCAAATCTGAGCAGTTGATGCTCGCCCCATAGGTAGCGGACAGAGACTCCTCCAGTTGTGTGCTGATGATGAGGTTTGCGATAAGACTTGGAGGTTGATTTTGGATTAGCTAAGGCTTTGGGCGCCGACGGACATGTACATGTTGATAATAGGACCGATTCAAGACAAAGAGGGTCGTCAGTCCTAACTGATAGGCTTACACGAAGAACAATATTAATAGAGTGGAGAAGAGAAGGAAAGCATTTATGTGAAAAAAGAAAAGGAAGTTGTCAGCAGTGACTTGTTTTTAATTATGTGCTCTATTGCATGCATTAAGTCAGATCTTCCTCCTGGTGACATCACACCATGACCAGTGTGGCATCGTATCGTTTCCGGTTGTGGAACTCATGGCTAAATGCCGGCCTCGATACTGTCATGGCGTCCACACCTGGCTAAGCGGATGACTGAAGCCTCTGGTTACACCTTCAGTTCAAAAGCTCGACCACAAGACTGTGGGGTTCAGCGTGAAATGCCAGTGCATTAACTTTTTTAGGGAATAGGTCGTCATACATGTTCCGACATCCAACTGTATGCATCAGTAGACTGTGTGGGCCAGACCTATAACTACTGGCAACTTTGTATAAGAGGTTCTTCGGGTGTTACATAGGTACCTCCTCATACATCAGTAAGTTACGAAGGTGCATAAACCATCGCGCCTGATAAGTTTCAGTATGTTTGTGATGGGCTATAAATTTTAGGGATGGAACCAACCTGGGAGGTGGCTTGCAATCGATCATTTCCTCGCGTCTCTGACTGAAACTGCCTTCAGCTGCGATCTCTAGAAGAGTGATCAATAAGTGCGACATAGAAGGTTAAGAAGTGACACTACCGAAGAGTCTGAAGCTTCAGCAGTCGCATGTTTTTGCTTATCCGTTCGTAAATTTGTTTGCGTATGTCATAGTGCACTTGGATAAGCTACTTCCAAGGCACCAAAAGACGGATATGAAAATGCTTAAGGTCACGAACCAAATCTTACCCTCACAACTTCTAACTGGTGGGCGCTTGGACTAAACTCAATTTCGCATTTTTGTTGTTCCCGTTTCTAATACTTTTTTAGTCCCGTGTACCTATATTGATTGGTGGGCCATGCGTGGCAAAATGCTGCAAAATGTTCATGTTTTCAAACGAACACAAGATCCATGCCGTATGAACCCAGGTGGAGCTACTGAGCCAAGGACAACCAGCAGCCGGTTTTTAAACCACGCGATCGCTTCTGGTGATCTTGAAATGGTGCAAGCTATTTTACAATCCCCAGGAAACATCCATTTCGAGGAGGTTAGTAAGTTTATCTAGAGGTACGGTCTTCGATTTTTTCACCTTACCGTCCTCTTTCTGCGTCTGTTTTGAAAATAATGCCCATACTTCAAGGAGAAAGTTTAACTGTAGTAGTATTAGCTCGAATAGTATTTTGGTGTGGGCGTCCTGCCCGATAAACGGTAAAGCGATTAATAACAAAATATTGTAACCTTTATCAGGATGTACTTCTTTTCATATCAAGACTAAATTACACAATGAATGGTCAATAAGGCGGTTTATCATCATCAATGTTCAACACTCGTACATCACCACCGTACAGCCATAATTTATTTGAAAGCCTTGTTGTGAAGAGAAGGATAAAGTTGGGCTGTAAAGGACCTTATCGCCAGTCTGTCACAACAATTCCGACGTTCTCACACATCCAGACACTCATTCGGATAATTTGGATAGGAACGTCCCTCATCAGGGTCCTCCAGGTTGGAGGTTGGAACATATGTGACGACTTGTTCCGCAAAAACGGTAATGTATTCGCACTTCCCGCCGGACACTTCTAGCTTGCGATCAAGCTTTTGATCAAAGGGCTTTTGCTGAAGACTCTAATCATCCTGCTGTCTAAGTTTGGGTAACCTGACAGTATCTCAGCTCACGTGCAACCATGAAGTGCACATACACAATTTTTTGGACGACAGCGAAGAATCCGTGTTGAACACTGCTATGATGCTGTCTAGATGATGATGGTAGTGGATAGAAACTAGTAACAAGAACATCGTTGTCAGCAACTGATAGCCATATCTTGCAGCGTCTCCAGCCAGGCGCCAATGAGAATTATGCGGCTTCTATTTTGGGAGAAAAGTCGCATCAAATCACCCGGGCCTTTCCCATCACCCTTCATACCCCTGTGCTCTTCTATCGGCACCATCGTATAGAAAAGAACAGTTTCCGACAATCGGTGATTCGTCATGCGCAATACATGGAAAGAGGCGTATGCAATAGTGGTAAAGCTGTTCAAGGCCATCCCTCCCTTTGGCATATGCTTCACACGCGCAAGACGCGAATTCGTTCTTAGGTATACATCTTCGAACATTTCTCTGAGACTATCAGGCGTTATAGTAACTGTGCCCCCAGAAGTTCCTTACCTATATTTAAAGTCGCATCAGCTACGACAGTAGCATGACGGGCGAATCTCAAGAACCAGAGCTGTTTTTGTCAGTTTGTGCCGCTTGTGGAAGCAAATAGGCGTATCACTTTGTCTCAACTTACCAATATGTCAGACTATGGAGGGGGTTGTGTTGTTATGTCGCTGTGAGAATCGACCGTTTTCAGGAGGAAGACCTGTGAAATCTTCAGGTCTTCCAATGATGCTTCAAAATTATATTTTGGGTCGACTGAAACCAACGAATTTGGAATGATGTCACCAGGGGACATAAGTCTGGCCATGCAAACGGTATTTCACTCGTAGGTCGAATCATGCACTGCAAGTTACTGTGGTTGGGCTGATTTACTGCCGATAAGAGTGCGGTTTTTCCTGCCTAATTCACGGGTGCGGAAATCTAGTGGTGGACAAAAGTTGACATGAATGAAATGAATGAAGAATGTGAATTTTTACTCTTTGGGACGGGATCTACTCATTACTCCCTGTGCTTGGCTGGAGACACCGAATGATATTACCAGTAACATCTATCAGTGGCGTTTATGCTGTCAGTTTCTATCAGCTTCGACTGACCGTTGGAGTGCAGCATCTTCGGTGTTTATTGTAGGCTAGCAGTGGGTCTCCCTCCTAACCCCATTTCTCAGTTATTCCCATCATAAGGCATTATTTAACTGAACCGATGTGACTGTACTGCAGTGGAGCGCTAGTGCTCTCATATGGTGTTGCTATCACTGAAGATGGTGATGAATACATGGTCAAACTACCGCAGCCTTTGTCAATAGACACACTCTCGACTAAAATCCCTTTTTTTCACATAACTGAACTCTTTACGGATTCGCCGATACTAACCCACACAGGCTACGGCAAGGATTGTCGAACAACAGAAGATCTCTCAGTTCCACTACTTGCAAAGTCCACGTCTCAATAACATACGAAAAAACATACCATACTGTAGTCTGACACACCCGTCCCTTGAGATTCAGGGATGTGACGTCTTGACGCTATAGGTGTCTCAAATTAATAAACGCGATCGGAGCCTTGCAGATTCGTTCGGATAAGGTAACTCAGTGGTTGGAGCGCGAACTTACTGATCGGAAGGTCTGTGGTTTGAACCCGGCCTCTGCCTCTCGAGTTCCCTGTCTAGACTTGGGCAGCCTGGTAGTATCCCGCCGTCTTGCAACCTTCGGGTGGCATGGCAGTTAGGCACCGAAAGGGTGATACAGCTGAACGATTTCATCAAAGTTTGCTCAAAGGACTTTTTTCGCACTTGGTAGGTTTGACGACATACTGAAGCCAGATAAACGGACCGATATTGCAACATCGACGCTTGCATTTTGGTTAATAAATGTGGTCAGGGAAGCTGTATTTGGTCACCCTTCGAAGACTATGCATCTTCCTTTGTCGAAGTGTGTAATCGATTTCTAGTCATGTTACTAATACGGCCGCACGCCAGTGAACATATTTGGGCTCGAGCAATGTGAGTAGTTTTGTACAATCCCTCGAACGACGACGCAGTACTATTCCGGTTTTGTCGATCGTTTGACCAAACTTGTCACGACTCATCGTCCAGGTAGCTCTACATACACCTGAATACTGTTGGGCAGTTTTTGAGTAGTTGTGGGTGGCTGCGAGGTTTGCAGAATCGACCTTCACAATACTCTTGCTTGTACGGCCTTCCGCAGCTTATTCGGTTATTCTTGTGGGCCCACACCACTTTGGTTTTTATTTACAGACAAGATGTGGGGCTTTCTCCAGGAGTCAAGTCTGTAGAAAGTCTCTTCCTCCACTCTGTTCAACTCATCACAACAGCCAGAGTCTCAAAGCACCTAATAGTATTTTAGAATCAGACGAAAATTCCAATAAAATGGATGGACATCTAACGTACTTCATTGTGCGGTGCAATATCCAGTACAGTACGGAGTTGACGAATATCTGAGCGTTTTTACCACTGTCTTCGACTTCTTTCACGTCTTTAATCTCGATCTACCATGCAGTATGTAGTTTCAGACTCAAGTTCTTGATGAGGACTTGTTGCTTGCAGGTGTTGTCACATCGTTGTCGGTTGTGCACACTGCACTAAGGGATCTCATATCCTATTGACGAATGTGTCCAGCATCAGAGGCTGCGTTGGTTAGGAGATGTGTTGCGTATACCAAACCATTGTTTGCCGAAGAGAGTGCTATTTTCCATGTCCAATTCAGAGTGGCGTAAGCAGAGAGGTCGCTAACTCTTGACCTGACAGAGGAGTATGAGGGAGATCACCAGAGGCTTGGGTGCTGTCGGTGCTACTACCCTTCCAGGATGGAGACCGCGTGATTCCCACTGCGCCTTTTTGGAGACACTACAAGATATGGCTACCAACCGATGTCAGTGGCCTTCTTGTCGTCAGTTTATTATCCAGATTGCCTGAGTGAATGTCTGGAGGTGTAGACACTTCGGAATGATTGTGGTATGCTAGCATCAAGTCCCCTCCTTGTCCACCTTTATTCTTTTCTTTACAATATGGCCTTCAAATAAAGCATGGTTGCACGCTAGTGAAACATCGGTGTTGCACACTGATGTCATGCTGTCGATGATGAGGATAATGATTACTTACATCCAGAGGAGACGAAAAAGTTTGCCAAATTTAGTGGTTTAAAATTGCTACCTTTCGTATCATTTCGGGCCATTTTTATTTCAATAATCCTTTTTTGTGGTCTATCGACAAATAGTCTTTTGGGGCAAAGTTTGATTCCTGTCGAGTTTTTCATTCTGTTTTTATCTCAATTGTCCACCTTTGAAGACTACTTCCAAATGTTTTTTTTAGAGTGTGACATTGGACTTGGTATAACTGTTCGTAATGGCTGCATTCGCAATTGGCCGTACTCTCGAGTCTATCTAAATCAAACTACACGAGGAAGGCCATTTTGGAACACTTATTTTAGTGTGGGCTGCAATATATGAGCCGTCATCTTGTCTGAACGCAGGAAGATGTGAATACTCCCATACTGTCGATCTATCAGGGATGGAAACAGTCTTAGTGCTCTAATTTGTTTTTGAGAACGCCAGGGTCTCACGTTTTGGATACTTCAGTGATGGATCTCATTCGAACAATTGCAGATATTTCGCTTACTGTTTGGTGCATGAATACGATCCCACACTCAACGTGGTCTGTACTTCCAAAAGCGAATATGTAGACGATCGGAGAGTGTTGAGACATATTTCACTCGCATCAAACTCCACAATGTGTTAAAAAAAACCGAGCATCATATGGTGGTCAAGTATATCCGTATAATAACCCCGTATGTTGCACCTATTATTGTGACTCACAAGGTCAGAATACCAATGTATTGCGAAGAAAAGCCTCAGTTCTGGACGAATTTGAATGAAAGTGACCCCCTCATTAATTCTGCTCCCATCTACGTTCGTCAGTGCACTTGCGATGGTAAGTACACAGCAAGAACAGAGAAGATTGTTTGCTCCGATATCTAAACACATGCTCGAAAATCATGCCCGACAGCAAGATCGATTGCATGCCATTTTCTTGACTGCAGTGAGGGTGTGTTCATAACTGCGAGGAGACAATACAATGGGAAATGGCCATTCAACCTTTTCAGTCGAACTTGTGCGAGCAGTATGTTGTCTCTAGTCTCGCCTTACCTGGGTGAGAAAGACTAAATGATTGTGCCGTTCGACCCAATGTGTAAGCAGACTGAGTCTGAACTTGAATGGTGCTGGCCTAACCAACTGACCCCTCGTTGATTGTCTGTCCGCCCTGCTTTCGAGATTTCCACCCGTAGGTCATGTTTTGCACCGTTCAATGAGAGTATACAAAGTGTCTTGGTTGATTTTATTGTGCTCACTTGCTTTTATTCGCAGGGTGAGGAAGAGTTAACGATCTACTCTCGTTGTGGCCATTTTATACTTTTTAGTCGAATCCTACACGATTGTGGCTAGCCAACCAGCCTTTAGCTGTCAAATGTTTTGTTCAGTTACCCTTATTTCGCAATAATTGACGGACAAGTTGACTCTGTGTCACGCGTACTTTACCATGGACATACTTGCATGAGGATGAACCGGTTTAATGGATACTTTTGCCGAATTTGGTGGTTAGGCCGACACCTGCCAAGGATCAGTCCCGCAGGTTTAAAAGTAGTCTAGCTCCGTACTACAATCAAAAGCACCTACCGCGTATTTATATTTTCTCTTTTCTTCGTTGACATGCACAAGGCGGACACACCTCCATTACATGTGGCAATTGATAAAGGCAACATTAGCATAGTGCATTTGCTGTTGTCCGCCTCAACCATCAACCCGAATCAGATAGATCAGGTAAGTGTCACTCATGCTCGATTTTTTGTTGGGTCGTTGGTCTGGGCAGTCTATGACCTGTAAACTGTATCGTATGTTACAGCAGTACGATTGACAACAGAATGAATACGCTTGACGAATATTAACCGTTGACTAGCCTATGGTGGCGATATGAACCTTACTTCTCTAGTGGTTTCCCCGCCTTGGGAATTCTAGGGATATCATCTTCGATTGCTACATGGTTCACGTCGTGGTGGGCTACATTTACCATAGTTACTACTGCCCGTGGAGGAGAAAGAGTGATGACCTACTGATGAAACAAGCACCATTTTTTCCGAGAGTGATTACCAAGACAGTGATTTTGCACAGTACATTCTGGTGACCACTATGAGCTCATATCCCTTCAGTTTAGTGAAATGTAGCAAACTTCCAAAGTTTTACGCGTTCGAAAATGTTTTGCCACCGGCTGTGAACGTTCTCGTTTATTGAACGAGCACAGATCGCGCGACTGTTTCAGACCGAATATGTACTAGACATACGCTGACAATAGCGGCACGAGAGATGTTTGCTGTGGTGAATGGCTGATGGAAGCCTACAGTATTCACAGGTGAAAGAAAGAACGGCCAAAGTGTGACGTGGTGGTCAGGCTTGATAGCCCCGCAATTAGTAGGCCGACTAGACTGACTTGAACATTGTTTCACAACATGAAACCATGCCACCAAAGTCAAAAGGGGTCGATCAGACCAAGAGCAGAGATCTCCGAGACTAAAGGTACTTGTGAAAGGAAGAAGGCCTTCGCTGCGGAGTTATTTATTCAGAAATGCCAATTAACCGGTTACAGACCATCGAACAGGGCAGCAAAACTCTAACCTGCATCTTAGTTACAAAAACTGGACACAGATCTTCTCCCGAACGAGTCTTCCTAGAGATTCATTGCCACCACTCATTCGTCGGTCAAATCCAAGCAAATGTTACAAAGTGGCCCCACGAATTCCGCAACAGAATTCCCCTTTTCAATTGACGGAAAGCGAAATTCTACGAACAACACATACTACTCGCG
>NW_008752227.1:134288-139844 GCF_000715545.1 Opisthorchis viverrini | reverse complement strand
TGAAAGGAAGAAGGCCTTCGCTGCGGAGTTATTTATTCAGAAATGCCAATTAACCGGTTACAGACCATCGAACAGGGCAGCAAAACTCTAACCTGCATCTTAGTTACAAAAACTGGACACAGATCATCTCCCGAACGAGTCTTCCTAGAGATTCATTGCCACCACTCATTCGTCGGTCAAATCCAAGCAAATGTTACAAAGTGGCCCCACGAATTCCGCAACAGAATTCCCCTTTTCAATTGAAAGCGAGCGAAATTCTACGAACAACACATACTACTCGCGTGCCTCCCTAATCGGTAGTATCACCGTTACACCTGTAGTTCGAGGCTGGTAGTAAATAGTATCACCGTTACACCTGTAGTTCGAGGCGGCCTGGTAGTAAAATGGCACTGTCCTGTGCGATGGAAGTGCAAAGGCCGTAAAGTGTTCCATCCAGTGGAGCAGCATGTTCATATTCATGGATACAGCGATGCTGTCTTTTCCTAAGATGATACTGGATAGAAAGGTCACATCCGATCGTCCAAAGGTTGATCGTGGTCACAGGAAAATCATGGAATACGGTCGAAATACAACCAAAATCTACAAGGAGCTCGATAAAGACTCTACACATCCTCTGCATCTTGATCGCTAATGAGGGACAGAGTTACTCAAAGCGGGAACTTCCGTTTGCAAACCTCATCAGTACGTTCGTTCTCTGAGAGCACTGTGGTTTTGCTGGAGGCCCGGTGACAGATTCCTCCTGATGGCAACCATAACTCAACTGGACGCATCACCCGACACCGGGTGAAACCGAGTGTCCGTGCAAACCGGGAAGCTTCGTGGACCCGAAAAGCCGAAGAAATGGAAGAGGCGAAAATTGCTCGAAACGTTCGCAGGTTGTCCGATTTGTACCGTTCTACTCGTCAGCGAAACTATCGGGGAACAAACTTGCTCCCTGATTTCCAGCAAAGGAGAACCTTTTGGCCATCAGGCACAGTGTTTGAACAGCAATTCGTTTGGCAACCTACTGCCACTAACTCGGAATGCGGGTGTTTGACATGAAGATGGGCTGTGAATATGGACACCACAGTGTCAGAAGCGTTCGAGTCTATATTTCTACTCCAACGTTATCGTGCTTCCGGTCCTGACGACCTTCCACTTACTCTGTTTAATGATGGCGGTTAGTTCCCCAGTCAGTTCCTGTTTACCTCTTTTGCGTCTACCTGGCAGAAAGAGACCATTTCAGACAACCGGGGATGAGTCGATGATAGTGTCCATTTTTAAAATGGGAAATCTCAGTGAATTTAGTAACCAGTTCAACTCTTATTATGACAAATCTCCTGACGTTACTGATTCTTCATGGCCCTACACCGATACGCGAAACCTTGACTCGTGAGAATGAAACGGGATTTCGACTGGCTGGAGGCTGCGTTGACCACATCTGCACACTCCGTCAGGTTTTAGACCAATACCATATGTACACACCACCCACAATCTCGGTGTTCCTTGATCTCAAGAGTGCGTTTGATTCTGTCGATCGGTCATTGCTGCTAACCACACTTTTCAACAGTGTATGCTCCAGTAGCTTGTGAACATAATCCGATTGCTATATTCACATATTTCTGGCAGTGAGAGCGTAGAGTGAGTTTTCTGAAAGCCCCCCTACCGACAGTGGTGTCTGACAAGGATATCCAATTTCTCCGTTTTTGTTTAACTTCGTCACTGGCGAAGTAATGAGGCGGATGATGGTGGGTCTTTAAGACCCCGTTGTTCAAATCCTTACTGGTGAGCACCTGGAGTACACAGACAACATCGCTCCTATCTTTGAAGACCAAAGCGAAGCACAAGCCCTCTTGAATAGACTGAGTCCACGGTTGTACGTGGGATGTACTAGGCTCGTACGCGGCTGTCACATACATCTTAGATGTGCTATAACCTCTGACCGACATCCGCGTTCACCATACGTAGCGGGCAACGGATGAGGAATGCGTCCTTTATATGGCCATGTGCAACACCTAGAGGTAGTCAACCAAGCATCTTATAGCTCAGTACTTCCTCCGGTTTGACACAAAGATTACGGCACCTATTGGGGAACCCAGTTAGACAATCATCGTGCTTATGAACAAAAGTTACCTCAGACTACCTCGAGGTGCTACCGTCAGTTAGACTCACTACCCTGTTCGGCCAGCTCAACTGAGGTTAAGTGTTCATGCTCAGTTTTGTCCTATACTGACGTACATTCGTTACTATTAAGAGTTCAAATCAGCGAAATATCGTTCCAGCAGTTGAAAGATCTGTTTCTAGCTTTACAATATACGCATTATCATTTGACCCAGTACGCCGAAATAACATAGTCCGGTAGTAACATAGGAAAGAACCGTTTTCTGCACACCGAAATAGGTGATTGTCCAATTTGCTTTTCCTACTCTAGTTGAGTGTATTTATTTGGACTTTACCCGTTTTTTGTTGACATTTAATATGTTTCATTGTAGTTGTACCATAGTTCACTACTGCCCCCGGAACTGTACCTAGCGATTCATAGTTCCGGCAACACCACTCCAGTCCCTCTGTGTATTGTCTAACTCTGTGTGTTGAACTCTTTTTGGATAAATAAGACCCAACATTAGGGTTTAAAAGCTATTTGCTTCACCAATGGAATGCGCTCAATTGTTTTATCATTCTGTTGCTGTCCAAGACCTATAGGATTATTTGGTTTTCCAAAAATATCGTTTCTATCATTACTCAAGCTTCCGTTTTCAACCCGTCGAGTTCAGCAAGCGCTAGTGATAATGTGCCGGCGTAACGTAGCGAAGCCACAAAGCTGGTGGAGAATACATTATTTGACGTGAAAACCCTTCCCCGGTGTTCAACCTAGGATGATGTCTTCCGAATAAGAACCTCTTGTAATTCCGGGGTGGCGTGGCGAGTGATTTTTTGGCTCTACAGAGTTAGAATGTTTGAAAGCCAAGTTCATTCATCCAGCCCGCTTCTAGTGTGCGTACCGAATATTGTCTGGTTACTTTGACAGCTCAGTCTCTCCCCCCGAGGCTCGCTTGTAACAGAACAAATTGCAAGTTACACTGCAGACCGTTAGCTTAACTTTGGCTAGTTTAATTATCTGGTGAAGGCTACGCATATCTGAAAGTACTGTGAACGAATTGTCTGACAAAGGCTCAGTCATGTAGCTGATAATCCAGCTAAATAGTCCGGGTCCGTAGGATTCATGTGATAAGTAATAGGGTGCTCCTGACTCTCGAAGGTGAAATAAAGAAATAAAGCAATAAAGAAATTTGGTCCCGTAGAATGAACTTAACGGACACTTCCCTACCGTTCTTAAATTGTCAACGATGACCGAAGCATTGGCTACGGTATCGTCGGAGGTCAATGCAGCTGCAGAGCTTTTCAATGGCTGTTTCTTGAGCACACTTTCCAGGATCATAAGCGTTACTGTTCACCCTTCAGTCATTTTGGTGAATGGTTTTTCTCATCAATGCTACGCACGTTTAGTTTTTATCGAGGTTGACACACAGATAAGTCCTGCCAAATCGTACTCCATTATAAATGAAAATCCCAGTCAATGACTGGCTATCCGGTAGTCTCAGTAAAGTGGGTTCAGAGCGGTAATTCTGATGAAACACTTCCAGAAGAACACAAGTGTCCATAATTCGTGCTCGTTCCAGCTAGTTTAAACCGTCCATTTTATCGGTAGGCATCGTGACTACGTGAAAGTAAGTCTTCCCCGTTGTTACACTGCATTCCAATGCAGCTGTGACAGTCGACCAAATCGCAATCACTGGTCTGTCAGTGAGTCTGCATTGGCTACTTTACCGTAGAGAGTGCTCCTTACTTAATTGTAAATTTGAGTTGGCCATTCAGGCATTTCAAAGGAAGCTGAAATGGCAAAGGGAGACAGATTTCGGGGGTACGAAAAATCTCAGAGTAACCGCTTCAGCTAAATGAGATTCCGTGGACGATTTGGGAATATGAGCCCCTGGTGGCACCTCGTTGTGAGGGGACTGGGTCTCGTTGGCGGTCCATATTGTTAGAGACTGCCGTACAATCTTCAGCAGTCCGCCGAAACGGTGGACGAACGAAATAAAGTGAAATAAAGTACGGTGTTAAATATATGAAATTTCGGATATCCGAATTAGCAATGTTTAGGGGAGAAACTCGTCGCGTTGAATAACAATCTAAGAATTTTGTCAACATTTTAAGTTAGTGACCGATGTTGGGTAGTATAGTTGGGGTGACAATAATAAAACTACCCTCGAGATATACACTACACCTTAATGCGTTTGAGTGGTTTCGAGTATATTGTGATACCATGAGTCCACTGACATGCGGCTTTTATGTTCAATTTGTGAGTGGTTGTGTGGAAGATGCGTTGTCAATGGCACTGTCGTCTGCGTATTTTATAAAATTGTCTCGCACATCAGGGGGTATGTGTAGAAGTTGGAGAGAAGCAATGATAAAACAGCTCTTTGAAGCACGCCGTACATCTTTCCTTCAGGATGAATTTACGGTTTTCTGTGGTTTGAGAGAGACGGAGTTGGTCTTTCGAGATCAGTCCAGGAAAGTTTATGCAGCAAGGGTTCGAACCCTTTGGCTGCGACAAACTGAAAGCTTGGACATCGTGGTGGTTGCCGGAGATATGAATGCACAAGTGGGAAGGCTTAGTGTGTCTGAGACTCAATTTGGAGGTCGACGTGGATTGAACTCGGTAGGCACGGACAATGGGAATCGATTGTTCCAGCTGTGTGCTGATCGCAGGCTGTTTTTATGCCGTACTAACTTCCGAAATAGCCGAACTCGTCCGACCACATGATGTACTCCAACGGCAGACCTACCACAAATTCAAATAGACCACATTTTCACCAGATGTTGATCAATGAAAAGAAAAATAAAGAAAGCGTTCAGCAGTAGCATCCTTCCGGTGCCTAGCCGTTATGCCAGCCGAAGGAAGTACGAGGGCTGGGATACTGTCAGGTTGCCCAAGCCTAGACAGGAGAAGTCGAGTGGCGGAGGTTGGATTCGAATCACGGAACTTCCGTCAGTAAATTCGCGCTCTAACCACTTGGGCCATCTCGCGCGGATCAATAACTGACTGCCGGTCGTTTTGGAACACATTTGTGGACTCTGACCACGCGCTCGTCCGGAGTCACTTCCCCATACATCTCCCTGGGCCGCGTAAGGTGCGGACAAATCGCTTGGCAACTGAGAGACCGGCAGATTCAGATATTAGACGAACTTACCAGAACCGTCTGTTTTAAATGTTCCACCATCAGATGTGAACTCATACTGGGACGAGATTGCCACCTCTGTGCATAGTGCTGGGAATTTCGCCTGTTGCACCGCACCATCGGGCGCACGCAAGCACTGGATATCAGACCGAAGAGTGGCACCGCTTAGATCTAGGGGAAATATCCCAGCCGGTCCCGAACATAACCCGATGCGAAGAGCCATCAGACGTCAAGTGAAAGTGAGTTTGCGATCCGACCGTGAAGTATGATGGACACAGAAAGCCAAAGAAATGGAAGAGGCCCAGAAAGCCGGTAATGCCTGGAGATTATTTCAGTT
>NW_008752227.1:118231-133254 GCF_000715545.1 Opisthorchis viverrini | reverse complement strand
TGTAGTGTGACAGATGAGGTGAATGCACGAATCTGCAAGGCTCGGGCCGCGTTTGCTAACTTGAGACACCTATGGCGTCAGAATGGTTTATCCCTGAATTTGAAGGGACGTGTGTATCAAGCTACAGTACGGGCTGTCTTGTTGTATGGCTGTGAGACTTGGCCTATTCGAGCAGCGGAACTAAGACGTCTTCAGGTGTTCGACAATCGTTGTCCCAGAACCATCGCTCGTGTGGATTTGTGTTGGCGTATCCGCACCGACGCAATCAGAAAGCGAGTTTTCGGTTGTGTAACGGGTACTTCCATTGTAGACACCAGTATTTGCGTTGGTTGGGACATGTGTTGCGTATGCCAAACCATCGTTTGCCGAAGAGAGTGTTGTTTTTCATGCCGAACTCAGAGTGGCCTAAGCAGAGAGGTGGTCAACCCTCGACTTGGCAGATGGTATGAATCAGATCACGAATCGCTTGGGTGCTGTCGGTGCTACCAACCTTCCAGGGTTGGAACTGCGTGATTCCCACTGCGCCTGCTTGGAGACACTACAGGATATGGCTGTCAACCGATGTGGCCGGCCTTCTTGTTATCAATTTCTGTCCAGATTGCCCGAGTGAATGTCTGGAGATGTAGGCACCTCGGAATGATTGTGGTAAGCGAGAAGTTAATGATTGTGGTAAGCTAGCGCGAAGTCCCCTGTCTCTCCACCTTTATTCTCTTCTTTACACTATGGCCTTCAAATAAAGCATGGTTGCACGGTAGTGAAACATCGGTGTTGAACACTGGTGTCATACCGTTGATGATTATAACTTTGTCTCGGGATGTATTGCAAATCCTTACAGGCTAATGACACTAAAATCTGCTCGGCGTGTGAAAACGCTGTGGTACTTCCATAAAATCTACAGATAGATTTGATCTTGTTTTTCTCCCAGTGATATAAAAGCAGGAAATCCCATGTTTTCGCCGAAAATCCTTCTTGCCTTTTAGTAACCTTCCATTTGCTCTTGAATCATTAGTTCAATTCAGAGCTGCATTCGCGTTAAACTGGCTTCGGCTTCAAGTCCATGGTTCTTGTCCAACTACTTTACCTAGTTTTGCCAAACAGTACAACACAGCCTCAATAAAGTGTCCAAAGTTCCGAAAATTACGGTTCCGAAAATTGGGGTTATCCGTTGTTGAAATGTTTCGAGTGTTTTTCATGGACTGCACTTCTTCCTGAATCGCATTACAAGGAGGTGACTGAGACATCAAGAATTTGCACTGATCTGTCGCTCACTAGCTGTTGTGTGTATGTGGTCGATGAATTAAATCGGATTTGGTAGGTTGTTGTTACTTGCTTGTTTCGGGTAGGGTTTCTGCGTCCTTTCTGATATGAGACAAGTTCAAAGGTCAACGCAACTCAGGCGGTGAGTCCGAATACATGGAGTGGGGTAAGAGACTTGGTCAACATTCATGAGTTGTGTCGTGGTGGGCGCGATGTGTCGGTTTTGTCTGGGGATTACGGATTAGAAAACTGATTTGTGGTCAGTGGATTGTTCTCACCGATCCACATTGTTGTTAATTGTTATGTAGAACGGAAGGAACGAATATGATCCGGAAGTCCCCGTCATACATAAGCCTAGTGTACGTGTTACGTGCACTTAATTACCATGCTCAAAATGTAAAAGGCGAAGTTGTGGCCTTATTATATTCCACATTCAGTTTCCTTCGCGTGTTCGCAATCTTCCAAGAGTTGTTGCGAGGTTTCGCTGTCCCCTCAGTTCGGACAAGTTGCTTCTGTGTCCTTTCCTCGGAATTATTCAGACCGTTCAGTACGGCCGTCTTGATATTCATGGTAGATTTGAGAGGGACACTAATTTGTACCTTGAAGTGAGTGGAGTATACCTGTGGCTTCCTAAAATGGTATTTAATCGATTACGATACGAATTTTTCTATGACTATTCCCAACAGACCTAGACCGTTCTGAATAAACGATTTGTTTTTTTTCACACTCTAATTCATAGTGACCACTCTCAGTTTGTATTCATTTATTGCTAGAATGGTCTTCCTGCAATACACAAAACTACTGTTCTTGGTCATCGAGAAATACTTCGTTTACTTATTGCGTTTGGTGCCGATGTCAATCAGGTTGAACCTGTGGTGAGTTGGTACCAGGTGATTTTTTCTACCTTTAAATCCCATTGTGAATCAGTTTTCTGCCTCACACAGAGGATTCGCGAACGGTTATGCCTAAGGAATAGTACCCGTCTCTCCCTCTCTCTCTATCTGTGAACAATTGTGATTTCCACAATGTTGTTTCGTGGCAACGACATGAGCCGGTGAATTTCGTTTGCCTCCTCCGACAGTCAGCTCTCACAGCCACTAGTATGATACTCCTCAAGGGCTGTAAAGATGTTTCGTCCACAAGTGTGTTTTCTTGGCAAAAAGAGTGGTCAAGGAGAACCAGAATAAATGGGGTTTTGTTTGAGCCGAGTGTCATAAACGTCTTTTTGAGGACTCGGTGAAAGTTTTGATTTTCTTGAATTAACTGCGTAGGACAATGGCATGGTTGCTCGCTCGCGCTGGTACGTACTGGTACAACACAAGGATCGCCAGCATCCGTCATCTAGATCATTAGAAACGAGTACTTTTGTACCACCTAACTAGACTCGAATGACTCGAATAAAACTAGACTCGAAATACATTTCTAAAGGAAGATGTGCTATTATTGGGAAGTTGGGAAACGCCAAGTTATCGTCCATTGCATCATCTGATGTTCAAGCTTCATTTTAACTGTGCCGTAATTCAACGATCAATGCTAAGCGCATTATTTACCAAAGTTAAGCCCATTTTGGTCCAGATGCCATCGAAATGGAGCAGTGGTGTATCACCAGTGCGTATAACATCAGCCTTTCAACTCGATAACTGATTAGTAAATGTGAATCATTGAAAATGATCCCAAATTAGGTTTTTTATTCACGATGGGTCAGTTGGCCATCTTAGAAACCCCCTGTGGGGTCTATGTCCTTGAGAGGGAGAGGATTGTATTTAGCATCGTATCTCCGTTTTGAGTGAGTGTTGTATCCTAATTCTTTGGTACTCTCTGGTAACAAAGGGCAACCGTTTTTCAAGCTGCGTGTGTTGCTCAGTAAATATCTCAAACTTTGGGAACTTCGATAGAGATGGAAGCCGTTCCTCAGCAGCTGAGCCATCAGATGCTGTTGTCACTGTAGAATCCGCAGAGGCCGCACCGAACCATCGAGACTGTTCATCCTTGGACCATGTCCTCTGGTTCATCAATGACCAGAGATGAGAGATGAATGAATGGTCACATTTACGTAGTATTGTGAGTGGGGATAAGGGTAATATCGAACCCTTGTCATTAAGTAACCAGATCTAACCGTGGTATGGCACTCTTCTACGACTCTGATACAGTTTGGGCAGTGCAGTGTTTTACTAGAAGAAACTTTCATATTGGTTTGCCTAATGAGTAGATTTCGACTCACACAATCTCCTGCCCATTCGGGTTGAGCTCTGGAATGAGTGGCGACCGATTACTTAAAATTTGGACGTCCCTGATAGTTTGCTGCTGTTTTGCCTTCTGGTTTTTGAACTAAAGTGGCCTCAATCGTCCTTCTGTTTGGGTTGCTTGACCTGTATACAACCATGAACGTCACAAATACTAATGACTTTATGTTTATAACCCAAGAATTTACGTGAATTTGAACGCTGACCATTACTTAATTAGTCTGTTAGTCATTTGATCGCGGTGGTTGTTGGTCGTGTGTGGTTGGAGAAACCCGTTTGAATCTTAGAGCTCCGGGAATAGAGGAAGCTTGTTCAGTCTGGAATGGTTGCTACCTATTTCATCCCACGCCCTAAACGGGACCTCAAATAACAATTTTCAGTGATGGGACCGAAAATCTATTTGGTAAGAAGAATCAACTGGGCGGAATATTTCAGTAACAATAGTGCCACACAAAATGTCTTTAATTAGACTCGATCAATTCGATGGCAGTATGAGATTTTAGAGATTTCATCCTGTTAGTGAAGTCACTCTGTGCAGAAGATCTGAGAAGCACTGTACAGCTCCTATGTCTTTATTGAGACTTATCGACCATGCGTATCTCACGAATTTCTTGACAGTCTCGGTTGGTAGGCGGAACACTTAACAGTTCGGCCGCGAGCCGCTGCTCATTAGTGTTTGACTTGCACTTAGACAGGCTACGGCGCCGCCCAGTCGTCGATCACCGGATCCTTATCATGTCGTCACACGTGTGGACTGACTTTTCGAACAGCGGCTTCTCAGATGGGTCTTACTCATCGGGCGAGTGAAACAAATTTAATCGAATCTGCAGTAAAAAATTCGTGTGTAAAATACTTTGACAGCGGTCTCACTTTATAACTGTTGTACGTGACCTATCTGCCTCGAATGTCTTAAAAGATGTTAAGTAATTTCCGGATGGTAGACGTTATCCGATTGCAGCATGTTGACAGTGTAGTTGTCCGTGACGTACAGGCATACCTATTTCACACTGTGGTGGGTTAACAAGTTGAGTGACCAGCGCCCCCCCTTTGGTCAACCACACTTGGCTGTGGTTTCTACGTACGACACACAGTATATCATTTTGCTAGAAGTAGTTGGGCTAGATTGACATTTGTGGGAGTAGAATGTTCTGAAATTGATTATTTCACTGGAGTGGATTATCCGAATGATCCATATCGATTCCGAAAACTTAACCCGACTTCTAATCTCGTTCGAAAGTTTTGTTTTCAGCATGAACAGTTCAGTATAATATTCTTAAGAATGCAGTCAAAATTTTTGTGTCCTTCACTGTTCTGTCCTTCACTCATAGCATGGAAACACTTGCCTACATGAGGCCGCTTCTCGAGGTTTCTCGCGGTGCGTCGAGCTCCTCTGTCACTGCCGCGCGGATCCAAACCTGCCGAATAAGGTAAGCCAACAGGTAGCGTTCGTGGAATATCTACAGCTACGGTGAAACTCGTTTATGGTGACCATTGATAGGTCCGGCCGCAAATGGCTGTTCCAATGAGAAAAACCTCTATGGTCGTTGTCGTCGACAGGCACAAATCAATCTGCAATGTAACATTTACGTCCTTTCTTTATCTTATAGGAGGGGAGGGGGAAACGGCTGCGCTCATGGGGACTACAAGTCTCTCTTGCTACCAAGAATGTGTTAGCTCATTCTTAAAGGTTCACTAGGGCTTGGCGAGCCTGACGAAATACAAGTATTATATAACGGGTCGATGTGTTTTCTTCATGAAACTTTTCACTAAAGTGAATGCTGAGCCGAATGTCAGTTAGGTATGCGTGACCCACAAATGGTTTGAGGAATGTATCAACAAGCTGAAGGTTTTCAGCCTGGCAGTCAGTGGCTGCCTTTCTAGATCATGTTGACGCTTTTGAGTAGCCCCTGTAGCAACAATGTTGCCTCGGTCAGGAGCCTTTTATTCTGTACGTCCAAATACATCTTTATTCGAAATTGACTGTTGGCACAGTCAGAGCGCTTGCTGTATAGTGTGGTAAATGATCTTACATTGTATTGGATCTTAGGCAAACCTATCGCACTTTATCCACCAGTTTGTTTCTATTAAGTGAAGCCCACACTTGCAGTTTACATGTGAAGAACTCTTAGGGACTTGTTGCTGCCACAGTACATGGGGTCTGGCTTTAGCGATTGCCATTATCAGAAGACATACACTCTCGATCGCCTTAGGCTGGAATTCATTTGGTCTGCTTCTTATTAACAGCACTGACCAGTTGCCATACGTGTCTTCACCTTTATGAACTGTGTCGTATTTTCGTTTACGCTCATTGGCTAAAACATAGCTCATACCTCGAAAATAACCTCCCACCTCGGAAGAGGTGCACCGGGATTTGCCAATCTACGATACCTACAATAGCATCAGGCAGTCGAACTGCACTTCAAAGGAAAGACTAACAGATCGCCGTCCTTGAACGCTGCTTCACTGCTTAGCTGATGTTTGTTTATTAAGTGCATGAGAGACTCAACAGCTATCTGCACTAGATCACTGTTGTCTCGACTTATTTCGCGCGTTCAGTGTCCGCAAAGTATGGTCAATGTGGAATTGCGACGACTGACCTCGGATAGTGTAGTGACATGCGGACGAGTTTTTTGTATAGGAATTCGTTAAGTCTGAGTATTTTCGTAGGACTATGTAGCCCGCGATAGAGGCAAATGACAGTGTTCGGTTCTGCTTTGGCTGTATGACCTAACATTATTGGTTTGACGTATACTTGTCCTAGATCATATGCCACAGTTCACCGTTTTCCGACAACTTCCGATAAAAACTGAAGACTATGTTTCACCGTAATTTATTATTTGATGATCCTTACGACGGATGATAACAGAAAATATTAGTTAGGACTATCTCGTCTCGACTAACAGTCAGCCGAAAACAACTTTTAAACATCATCAAGGCCAAATATCTCGTCAGGACCTTATGGAACAATGCAATGTAATTTACTGACAGATGGTTGCTTGTCTTTCCCTTTTCTGGCCGGTTTTCTGCAATTCTAGGCGAACTGTTCAACCTGCGTAGGCTCACACCAATTTTCTTTGTAGAGGGATAGCCATTACTAAAATCCATACATTCCAAAACTATACAGCCGTCCCTCTTGACAGAGTACTTATTGAGAAAGTCACCTCTGTAAAAATGTTACTCATTTGTAATATCCTTAAGAGGCAATATGATCATTTGACGGGTGCATAGGAATGACTTGTATTTACTAAGTTGTGGCAAAATATATGAGTGCACGACCGTAAACACAGACGCATAAAAACACAGCAATGGCAGTGTTCATTTCGTAAACACAATTGTTCCCTATTTCAACAATTGCCGTCTTATAAGGCCCGGTTTCAAAGTTTTTCGAGAGTGCAGTTTGTAGAGGGGTAATTGACAGCAACAGGACTATGTTTTGGTCAAGTCAAAAGTCTTACACTTGTTTTGAATTCACTGTGTTTCACTTTGTTACCATGATCATCCCATCTGTTTTGCTACGACTCATTTTTTCCTATCGTTTCTTTCACTTTCTAGGCAAACTTTCTACCTCTTCATTTGGCGGCGCAGTACGGACACAATCAGTGCGCACGCGTGCTTATCTACTCCGGATCGGATCTGAATGCCAAAAACAGAGTTAGTTCTTAGCGAAATACACTCATTTGTAAGCAAATTTGGTTTTGCGGGAGACTCACCTAGAACCCAGCTGAATCTCTTGTTTATGATACTTTCAATCGCCCATCAAACCTATCCTTAGTGGCGATTTCGCAAGGGTAGTTGCTTTTGAGTACCGTCATCCTCAGTTCTCTTGACGAGATCTTACTCGATGTGTGGAGTAGAATCAGCCGGTATACCTGTGGACAATCCCGCACGCCAAAATTGTTTTTTGACCACAGGTTCTAAATTTCAACCTACCTGAGGGATGTCTCTTAACCGTGTTGGACCAAACTCCCGTTTCTCTCATTTCGCACGGTGACTTGAGAAATTAATTATATATGGCTATATATATGGCTTCACGGCAAGTTTCATGCTCTTTTACGCATTTTTGGGCAGTAGAATTTGATTTCATGTTTCAAATCGGCAGAAACGTTGACACTTAATGTTGTGTGGCGGTTTGAGCTCATGTCCTTTCCCCCTTCGTTATGTTTCTGTTTTCACTTTGAGCTTTTGGAATGTGATGTTAATGCTGATAGTCCTGTGTTTAATGATATGGTGATCCCTTTATCAACCTCACGTAAATTGTCCATCGGATAATGGCTAACGTCGTATGTTCTTCCGTTGGTCTACTTGCTTTTTACTGATAATTCGACTTACGAAGCGGAAGCAGAAGCGGAAGCGGTACGATTCTCCGAGTGGATACTCCTTATAATTAGCATGATATCACTGTGCGGAATGTGCTGACATTTCGCGATCAGATCTCCCCATTCGGGTTCGCTGAGTAGGCGCAGTCCCCAGGCTCACGTTGAATTTTCTTATCTTGCTCTAAACCAGTTTCCATTTCTATTGTACTTAAAGCTCATTCACGTATCGGATTGGTATGAAGGGTGTATTCACATCGGTTTCAGATAAATATCTCGTTTGTTGTTCACGTCCACTAAGGTGCACTTCAAACACCGCCTCATGGTCCACTTGTCCCGATTTTCGGTGTAATCACATACTGCTTCGTAATTTTCCGACAGCGCATTACCGTTTTCTCTCTCAGTTTGGTGCGGTTTTGATTGTCGGAGGTAATTATCGGATCGTGAGGAAGGTTTGGCGTTGCACGTAGCGCTGAAGAACATAGACAAGAGACGAATTCGGATCAGGTTTCGATCCCCCACTCAAAACAACTTGATGTGCTACTGGGGTCCAATCTTTTTTCAACTCACACCACACCCTTCGCCGCCCATGCAACCGCTGGCTACCACGTCGCCTGTTCAGCAATAAGGACAAAAGCTGGTTACAGTCAGCCATGTGGTGTTCACCATTTTCGCCCGGGGCTTGGGCCTGTTCCTCTGAACTGCCTGAAGTCTTCCTAACGATGGAGGGAGCAGGCATGCCGACCCCAAGAATACGCTGTCTGATGTCATTGTTGGGTGGGGTTTATTATTGGTAACGTGATTCTCAAGAGTAGAGCAAAATAATGAGAATTTACCTCCTGTTCTAAAGTGCCTCTGAATGGAAGAGGAAATGTTAGGTTCACACTTAGGGTGATTTTGTGCACACATTGCATGTATCATCCTCCTCTTTTGTAAACAACTCTATCGCAGTCACAACCCTGACGTGTGTTTTCCATCTGAATTGGTAAAATTCTAACAAAATACTTTCCGTCTGATGAAGCGCTGTCATTCGCCTTTCCCTATGATCCTTATGCAGGATATGCCACGATCAAAGTGACTTTCGTCGTTTTCAGGTTTCAAATCAACTTGTAGCATCCGACAAAATAGATTACAACGCTCATAAATATTATCGGAAGCTTTGTCGAATAGAAAGGGTAGCTATTTCCAAAAGTTTCTACGTGTGACTCAGATAACAGGATATGTAACTTCGGAAGAGCGCGCCACATGCAGTTATTATTGTTACGATGAATGTTACAATCCATTGCGACTGACTTTACACGTGCAAGATCCTGGTTTTAACAAATCCGCATGTAAAAGTTCATCTAACATGGATGGACGAAAGTTGCTCCTTATCCCGTGTGCACCATAGCAACATTTACTACGTTGTCAGTTTTTCGCTTCCGGCTGAACGAAGCGTGACGTCTTCATATTTCTTTTAAGCCGTCCACATGAGTGCTTCAGACAGGCGTTATATGACGCAGCCAGAAGATGACTTGCAACTATCGATTTAGGTTTCTCTCTTCGTTGGATCAGAATAATTCCATCCCTGTGGTCTGGTTGTCTGTGGCCAGGTTGAATTTTGAATACTAAACATATTATTTCGCGCATTCAATTCCGTTTAAGAGCGAAAACACTGATATGATGATCGTTGTCCTATGTGAACACTTGATAATCTTGTGGCCACTTTGCTCATGACACAGTCGAACTTGCTGAAACAATCATATGAAGTCTTCGGGCACTACTTTATATGATGTGGATCTAAATGAAAGTGATAAAATCCGGACCCTTCGAATATGATTATGTGCTACAAGGAAAGGTGTACCCAAAACGTTTTTCTTGTAAGAAAAGCTTTTCATCTAAGTTGTAACCCTTTCCCTCGTGGCCCTGCAAACTTCATACAAAATGAAGTTCTGAAGGTCTATTTATATGGTAATAGGACGCCAGCAAGCAAACCTAGATTTTTGTAGCTGCTTATCCGTAAACCGTTTGGCTTTGAACCTCTGTTCTGTAAATACATCATGCGCTGCCCTTACGGTACATATCAAGGTTACCTTCGTGTTTGTTCATCGTTATCTGCTTCAACAACAGTAGTTTCAAACACTGATGTTTATCCATAAGTTTGACTTCAAAAACACGCAGACTTTGTTCTGTCTTGTTCATCTTCTGTCGATAGTTTGGAGACACCGCTTTACACACAGCTACAAGATATGGCCACCTAGCCTTGGTCCGTATTCTTCTAACTACTCCCATCTCTATGGAGGCCGTTAACAGGAACGGTGATAATCCGCTGCACATTGCTGTTGGTTTTCGACGTGTTGCACTTGCTCGCATCCTTGTTGAAGCCAATTTCGAACGCAGAATGTCTATTGGAAAGCGTCAAGACTCCGTACCACCAGATATACGGACAATGCGCAACGCGCAAGGTGAGACGCCAATGCAGTTGGCATGGAGAAAGGGATATGCTGAATTTGAGAAGCTTCTGACTGGGGATCCTTCGGTGAGTCATGCAAACAGGGTGAGTCCTGTGGGATGGACAGTCCCTTAGAAAGTAATGAATGTCAGGTGAGACTGGTATATGGATTGAACTGTGCTGTGCTAATCGCCAAAACTTGAAAGATGTTCCATTTGTCGTAGGTAGGCGCATCCGATATGCTGCTGGCCACAGTTGTCGCTCTGGATTTTGAGAAGCAAATCAGTTGAACTCAGTCATTCTCCCTCTACGGCTAGTCTCAATAGCATGAGCAATTTTTTATCGGCTACAGTAAACCCATTCAGAAAACCGCTCCCGGAGCTGGCCAGGGAACACAGAATGTCCTGCATTTAGTTCATCTTCGCACGTACTTGCAGGTCAATCGTCGTGACTGATCGCACCGTTACTGCCGTGCGCCATCGATGTCTTATTTTGATCTAAGTTTTATCCCAGGTCACGCGGCTAGTAACATTAGTCAGTACACCTGCCGCCGTTGCACTTCAACATGGAGTGAGAAAGGCAAGTAAATAGCTTGAGGCTAGGCATGATGACTCAAGTTGTTGAGTACCTGAAATTGCAAGTGAGCAAAATTGATGAGAACCTCAGTGAGCATCATTCGAAGCGAGGCCGATAGAAGAAGGACTCAACCAGTCTTATCACATTTCTTGCAGTTTTGTTATTGAACCGCTGATAAAAAACCAGTCCTTACGATTGAGATTGGGTCTGACTAGGTCACACTAAGTTAACTAGGTGGCAGGCATCCAAGTGAACCATATAGTTATGCCGACGAAGTCATTGAAAGCACTCGCAAACCGTGCGCGACCTTATTGGGGCCACAGAAGAAGCAGAGTAAGACAGCCTTAAATCCTTTTAGCGAAGATCGTTGGCACTGCTAATGGACCACTGCTTCGCTTTACCATAACCTTACAGTTGTATTTATCGTGCTGATAAAACATCATCAAGGACTAGACTGGTTGCACTTATGAATGATATAACCTGCAGAAGGAACGCAGATAATCCAAGAAGCTTATCTCAATTGATGGTTTTTGTTTTAGTGCTTTCAACATCGTCTTCGCTTGTTTACAACTAATGTAGTCTGCAATGTATGTCGTAAACGTTGTAATGTTGTAGTCACTTGATTTTACTGTGCACACGAATTACAACCGTCGTCTGCCAGCCACTTTTTTGCTTGATCAATCCGGCCTTGTTGAAATTCTTTTTAGGACAAACTTGAGGTTCCGAACCCAACAAATAATTTAGCGTTGGTTCATCTTCCATCAACTGAGAAAGATCCCACATCAGAAACGAAACCCGCAATCCTTGAAAAATCAAAGTTGCTGACTGCCGTTCCTCGTAATGAACATATCACCTTCGAGATCCCTTTCCGGTCCTGTGATTCCAAGGACCACCGGACACCTGACAATCGGTGGAACAGTGGAGAGATGGGCGCCGATGTTACAACGGAAAACGAAATCACCCTACGAAAGCAGCACTATCCTGCAGCTGTTGACTACCCTCACTATGGGATGCGAACTGCTCACCTTGAGGATAGTGGTTTGCCAGAGGTCAGTAAAACGATGAGAGTGGTGCTTATGACAGAGTCTATTAGGTTTGAGTTGCAATTTTCGCTACTAAGTGCTAATAGAATCCAGTACAAATTGTTCTTTATTTTACTACAGCCAAGTTATTTGTACTCTCTCAACTTTGATTCGACAACTGTATTCCAGTGTTGTCTTAGAAACCTTATTTCATTTCTGTGCTAGCTGTTCCAACAAATCCGGTGGTGATTCTGCTAGTGTCCGAATAACGTCAGTGCCACTTTTCCAGATTGATCGCCCATACTCACCAGTAATCTAATTTGTTTTGAATACCATTCATCCCGTTGATCCGTTGCCACGACAAAATTACCTTACATGGAACCTCTGGGTACAAACTATCCGGTCTCGGGGGAAGGGCTAGCATCACGCTAGAAGAGTGCCCTATTGAGCACAACGATTCTTTCACGTCTTGATGCTGCCACGGCATCTTTTCTAAGCCACTTTCGTATTTCGTCAATCTACGCTCATCACCAAGGTTGTCAGTCTTTTGTTCAGGGATCTGTAATAATAATATCGACAGCATCGGGAAACGCATCAATTGTGTACTTTCTCGGTTTTTTTATACTGCAATTTCATGTTCCTTTGCTAAAACAATGTTTCCAAAATCAGTCTGACAACCTGCTGAACTGTAGAACTCACTTAAAGAGTACTGACTGTGTAATTGTAAGTCAGGAGAAAGCCTAAATATCTTCAGTAATCTCCCAAGAGCTCGCATCATCATAAATAGGTTATTTGAGCCCTCTCAGTGGCCGGTTTTATTTTTTTGGAAGATTATTTCAAATCGGCGACAGTATTCAACCCTCTTTTATTCGTTTACTGAGGGCTATCTCAAAATTTCTTCTCGGTACACTGGTTCAGTCTAGCTAGATGCTCTGCACAACTTAAAAGCAGGTTTTGAGTTTCGGCGTCCGAAGTATCCGTTGGGTGCCAGGTCCTGCTTATCCCACAACTGCGATAGACAAGTCCGTTCTTCGGTTACCAAAACTGTATCATAGAACGTAGAAATAAGTGAACTATGGTATTAGCGAAATACACACATTTGCAAACTAATTTGTTTTTTTTTTGAGAGACTCACCTGAAACCCAGCTGAATTTCTCGGTTTTTATGTCTCCAGGCTGCCTTTCATCCTGGAAAGCATAGTTTATTCAGAACATGCGCTCATCCTCTGTACAGTTCCTTTAAATTGCCACTGTAATATAAGGACATGATTGCACGAAATTAGCGAATATACACTCATTTGCAAGCTAATTTGGTTTTGCGAGAGACTCGCCTGGAACCCAGCTGAATTTCTCGGTTTTTATGTCTCCAGGCTGCCTTTCATCCTGGAAAGCATAGTTTATTCAGAACATGCGCTCATCCTCTGTACAGTTCCTTTAAATTGCCACTGTAATATAAGGACATGAACTTCCTATTTGGCAATGTACAAGGTTTTCAACCATCAGGTAAGCAATTATGCCAAAGCATGCTTTATGATGCATTACAAACGGCCTCTTTGGAAGATATCAAGGATAGCTGAAAAGAGGTGACTACAGCTTTATAAGTTGTCGGAAACTGTGGAACCATGTGGAAACCATGGTCTCAGAATGGCCATTGTCAATGTTTGATCCGGGATACTGTATTCCTCCGGGCAAATGCACAAATCTGCAAGGCGATCTGTTATTCACTAGCTCAAAATGGGCCTCTGTGAGAACTATAAGCATTTATGGAACCTGGGAATTTTTAGAAAAAGGAGAACTCTGGTGTACTTGGAATACACGGAAACTGTTTCCGCTAGTTCGCCAAAAAGTATTCAAGGAAGCATCCGTTGGTGATCTATTTCCAGATAGTCTTGCAGAAGCCATATACAATGAAAGCCGATGTAGGGATCTTCCGGAATGTTTCAAACAAGTTTCGCTGGACATCTCTATCTCTCTAACTTTTTATCTCAGTAAGCCTACTCAACTCAATCTGTGGTCTGTGAGTTTCGATCCCCCTCTACATTATGATACGTCTTTCTGTCTTAACTGTGTTTGAATACTGGATCAGGTGATCTACTGCCATCGTCACTCGAAGACAGTCTTTTGACCTAATTTTGGAGTGAAAACGCGTTCCAGAATACTGTGACCAATAGATCATTGTGCCCCTAGTCCAACTAATGTCCGAAGTGGCTGTTTTGTCCATACAGGCGTGATACTCACGTGTCATAACGCAGATGGGGCTTCTTTACCACTGCGACTCTTCGGGACGCAAGAGGCAGATAGGAGAGAACGGGGCATGGTTTAAACCAGATTCTAGGTCATGGGTGATATCATCACATCAAATCAAAGGCCTCGACAACGCCACACTGACCACTGAATTGTAGCAAATTTGAACTCATCGTTCAGTCCATCCTATGTGGGGATGCGGCAGTAGGGCATTGTAACCAAATAATAACGTGGTAGAACAAGCCGTTGTAAGCATACGTTTCGTCAGCCTCGTATATTAAGGCGACGTAATATGCCACGATATGCATCTGTTACATAGCAGATGTATGAATGGGACGACGGCTAACCGAATGCTAGCACAGCTATTCAGCGATGGAGATCGATATATGTTTGAAGCTCAACACCTTCAACAGAAGTTGCAAACTTTGATCATTGTTATTCGGATGATTTCACTAACACGAAGTTACCCTCTTACTGTGTCACCTTGTTACAAAACACTGGCGCAGCGCGAAACAAGGAAAAAATGGGGAGACCGCCGTCACGTCTCGTGGGCAATATCGGATCAATTTGATACATTACTCTAACTACTTAAACGTTGCAAGTAGTTTAGTAGGAAGGATGAAAAACCGAAACACGATTATCTTTCTGGTCTTCGTCAGGCTAACGACTGGCAATTGTAGGGGCTCTAATGTCACCAGTTTTCAGAGCTGGGGCCACTGGCTACGTCTACCGAAGGACACTCCGATCAGCTACATTCACGCCGGTAAACGACATGGGGGACTTGGTATACCAAGTCTGAGTGCAACAATCCCGATGCAGCGGAAAACGCATATGGAAAAGCTCCTTTCTACTCAGTGCCGAGTACTACGCAATGTGGTCAACGATTCCGCGTTCGGCAAAATTGTTCGGGATCTCAGCCTTCCGATCCGAGTCCATGG
>NW_008752227.1:72451-116099 GCF_000715545.1 Opisthorchis viverrini | reverse complement strand
TGTTCCCATACCAAAATCTTTACATACTTTGGGATTCACCTCATCAGACTGGCACTGTCCTTGGCATGATTTCGAATGAGACGTTTCTCTCTTTTCTCCCATTTCCTCCTGTCACTCTTTCGCATTCATAGCTTGCATTCACTTTTTATGTTTGTGACTATGCTCTTCAAAAATAAATGATAATTGTAGTAGTAAATGCTCTTCAAAAATAAATGATAATTGGTAGTAGTAAAGCTGAATTTCAAAGAGCCCTACTGAGGTCTTTTTATTTGGGGGGCGATGGTACTTACTTTAGCCCAACTACAGCTGAACTGAGTCAGCAAACTAGCAGCCTTTTAATCTGTTGTTTGTCAATAACGGATACTGATATAACTCGAAAATCATGTCGACTGAAACATGAGGCGGCGATTAGGCGACCTATTCAGCTGAAGAACATGATAGACGCCAAAATTTATCTGGGATCCGATTCAGTCTTCCAGTGACACCAAATTCATTTGCACATTCTATTCCTTGAGTTGTACACACATCGCTGTCTAAGTAAAACATACGGTTGATTGGACTCGAGGGTTACGTCTATCTGATGAACTCTAAAAATGGAAAAACCGGCTGTGGGCTGTCGGAAAGTTCTCTTAAACCTTATGAACAGCGTGTTTTCTCAAGTAACTCACCATTTAACTTAGTGCTCTAACTAGCCGTTGTATGCGTTTGTGTAAACATCACAGTTCACTGAGTTAACTATGAAGAAAGATAGCTCGGCAAATACTGAGCGGTATGTTTCAACACTATTTGTGTACACAGTCGATGAACTTTGCACCACAACATGGTCGCAGTTGGAGGTTGTTAACCATCATCTACATGTCAGGATAGATTTATCGAACCCTTGTCGAACTGAAAATAATGAATAGGCAAAACGCACAGTTGTTGCAACCTGATTCGACTGTAAATCAAGCTACTTAGTTGCGCCCAAACCAGTCTCTTAGCGGATCTATCAAGTGCTCAACTGAAACGATCAATACAGTTTGGCACTTAATAATTGTGTCGATTTTCTGTATGTTCGGACGAACTTAACATTTCTCGCAAAGAGCACCCGACCCCACTCAAAACGGTGACAATGTGATGAGATCCTGCTCGTAGTTGGAAAAGTGAACTGCCAAACCCATAAATCCCAAAGCAATCTGCTATTCAGTGAGGCACCGAGTTCCGCTCTAGATAAGTTGTGCAGAACAACTTGAAAGTAAATTCTCCAGAGTATTGAACCAAATGACCCATTTCTAGTACTTCCCGTTGTCAGTGATAAAATGTCTCCCTCAAAAGCGGTGCATCGCAGATGTGAACGGCCTCTGATTTTGCGTTTTTGTAGGTTTACAATGAAAATTATGGTGGCGGTCAGGTCACAGGGTTCTTTGTAGACAGTAAGTAGTTTTTATCCACAATCTAGGTCTACCTTGCTCGTCTGTCTCGTTGTGTCAGTATTGAAAGTTGCTCCCGAACCTGCGGCCGCATATCTGCTCGTGATTCACAGACCTACCTTGTCTACAGTTTCCGGCGCCTCGTCTATCACAAATTTTCACACCATCACGTGGAATGGGTTTAACAAGTGCTCGGTTGTTTAGCCATTCTGCCCTAAAATGTTGAGGGTTTCATCCAAACCTTTCAAGTGTCTCTTCTCCACCAAATGTTTTACCAAAGAACCCTTACAAAAAACTGAAAGTTATCCCGCTGAACGGCTGGGATATACAGTTCACTGTATTATCAGAAATCTAAGTGCGTAAAAAGCAAAGCCCCATACTCTGAGATCCACGAGTGTGGAAGCTTCGCAGATTCCCCAGATAGATATTTTGCAACTGTTCATAAGAGGTAGAAACACCCCGTTGATCTCGGTAAGGGGTGTTAGTCACGGTCCCGTAATGCCTCTAGGGGATAGACTTCGGACGTATTCTATGAAATTTTTCACCAGATACCACTCATTATTTGCTCTGTTTCGTGACTTTGGAGTAGACAGATTTTGGGTAGCTTGAGACCGAGCGTAATGCCATGATTTGGCAAAATCTTCTATATCTGCATCAATATCTGAGCAACAATGAACTAACCAACATTGTCCGGGATTATTTCTGCCAATAAGTCGTGAGTGAGCATCACATGAGCTACAGTATGGTGTTTTTACATGACATAACTATCTTGCTAGGCTCATCCTAGTCCCTCTGTATCCTGGCTTTGTTTTAACTTGATCTGTTCGCTAGGGAGTGTAGCTGATTTGTTCAGGTATCCTCAGCGCTTGGAACAAGGTAACTTGGCTTATTGGCTTGCGTAACCTAATTACGTAATACACCTATCGGCAGGTGCTTTTAATGTAGGAGAATCTACCACTGAAGCCATAAGCGAAACAAGCAGGGGATCTTAATTTACTCGAGCCAGAACGAACTTAGGACGCAGTCTGTTTGTTTCTTGAAGCAGCTTTCGCCGTTATATCGTGTAGGTCCCAATTTCGGTACAAGGAGCAGGCTTCACAGGCACTCCAGTCAAAATGGGGATTTTGAGATCTTTTGCTCGCCCACAGACAGGTCATTACACGACAAGCCTCATTTTATTTGCTGCTCAGTCGAAAAAAAACTGCAAACTCGATTGTGTCGGTCGTCCAGAAGGGCTGTTCACTTGGGAGTTCCGGACCAACTTCGGCTAGAATGTTTTTAACCGGATTAATTGCTGTGTGATGCAGGACATGTAGTTTAACCTAAAAATGCAAATGAGTAGAATAAAAGGTTTTTCCGCCAGGTGGTTCATTCACCCTCTCTCCTCACCTACTGTGATAATCATCCACCATTGGTTCATGAGATAAACCACGCTGAAGGTGATTGTCTGATTAAAGTGCATTTCGCGTGTGAATGACCTATTATGAAATATTGAGCGCCTGTGCCAACTCTCTGCAGAAGTTAATCATCTCATGCTTTAGCTGTTCCAGACGTGTACCGATTAACCACTAGAGAGTTTTGAGGTTAAAAACACTAAAATTTTCGGGTTAACCTCGATGATATTCAGGTGTTCTTGAGGGAAGGTAATCGGTATACAACAACCGCCTCAGCATCCTCGGGTGACGTTTTTCAAATTCGCTCTTGATTGAGTGAAACATGCCAATAGAATACATTCTCCATCTTGGCATTCGTAGAAAACAACTCCTAGCCAGCCATTTTTTTTTCCAAAAAATTGTAATAGGCTCAATGAATAGGCTTATCAGTCAAGGCTATAACTTTACTGCGAATAACGATTTTACCAGTTTCACAGACCCAAATCGGAATTCCAGTTGAAACTAGATGGCAAATCCCAATAAACACGAGGACAGCTTCCTCCTGAAGTTCACCGGTACACACCTGCTGTTGCCCTCTCAAACCAAAGACAACAAAAGCGCAGTATTATCCCCAAATTCACATGGCTTCAGATTTTCACGGCTATCTCGTTTCGTCCATTGTATTGATAACCATTAGCCTTTGTAGCAGTCAGTCACTGGTGAGCTAGCCTCATTAGAGTAGACAAATGAACTGTCTCCAGTAGCCGTCATACAGTTTAATGCTCCAACTTTACCCGCGTGACTATACCTGTGTTGGGCGCCTCAGAACAAATTTAAAACATTCAGCTGGGCTAATGCAAATGGGTTTCTAAGCACTTCGATTCTTAGCCGATTTGCTCGCTTGAACATCAAAATGCTTAAGTGAGCCACAACTGAATCCCATTTTGATGATATTTGATATGGATTTTAGCTAAGTTGCAGCCCAGATTTTTAGGTAGCTTGAGAAGTTCGAAACCGCATTCAGATGATCGGTTTGATTTTTTCACGTGCTGGTACAATCTATGCTTTTGGTTGAGTATCTTGCTGTGGTCAAGAGCTGAGCTGAATTTGGTCAAATTGACCGGATGTTACTACTAGATACGCTTCACCCTTGAGTTGTAGTGTTAAGGGTAGGGATTCTGCTATATAGAGGAATTAAATCGAGGTTTATACTAATTCTGGTCCTATTTACCCATGAAAGGGTCACTGAACACTTTTGGCCGGTGAGACGTCGCCTACTTTATAGGATCTGACTAGCCACTGGAAGATTGCATAGAGTAAGCAAATTTAGGAAGTTTTCAAGGTGACCCCCTTATACTTAATTCTGTTAAAACTACCATCCTTCAGATATACGGATGTTTTTCACATCTCGGATTCTACATGTCCCTATTTCGTCGGATAGTTTTCTACCATACGTGAAAAAAGACTCAGGCCCAACCTTAAGATGAGACTCCTAGAGCATCAGGGTTTCCGAAACCGTGGAACTTTTGACAGACTCGAATGTGGTTCGTGCCATACAATGAGTTTCACAGTCGCGGGTGACAACTTCGGAAAGACTTAGATCTTACGACTGTGATTCTAAAACAAATTGTATTGCTTCATTATGACGGGTTTTTACTGTTACTTCTGTTCGCTCGATTGATTCAGCAGAGCATTTCGTGCGATGTGATGAGTGCCCACGATATGAACTGCATTCCTCCGCTGGAGTTACGGTCAGTTTGACGTGAATGGAGCACAATCTCAAATTTTTTTAAAACGAGCATTCTAACAGACAACTGAATACACAATCAAACCTAACATTCAATAATCAGGAACAAATTAATGAGAGGCATGAAATTTACCTGTTTCAGTGTGAATATCTACATCGGCTTGCATTTGGTTTGTGACCAACTAGCCAGTATTCGCTGGATTAATCAGTAAAGTGAAACAAAAGAATAAATCCAGGTTATACAATATTTGACTCCATTGATAAAAGTATGCTTTTTGTCACTGGGCATAGCATGACACTGGGTACTCCTTCGAATGAGGGAAGAGTCCTTGTTTAGATGTTTTTAATCTCTTGACAGGCATCCTGTTGAATTCCGTCCACCAGTAGATGTTCCATCTAAACATTATTCCTCATACTACCCAGTTTCTTGTTTGTGGCCGTTAAATGTTTCACATTTGGAAGCTGAACTCCTAATTGGTGTCCAACTGCAACGGGTCCACTTAACTCTTATTTCGCTCGTTCTTCGGGTCAGAATGATGCAAGGTGAACAGGTCTTACGAATCCTACTTTGCAAAGTCAGTTTGTTGGTCTTCCTGCCATTTTAGCTCCAGAGTGTAGCCCAATCTTCTGAAAATGTTGGAGTAAAAATCATCTCCATTAATATAATTAAGTACACCGAATCACCGAACATGATTGGCGTTAAAAGTGGACATCCAGATGGTGATGAAATGCATTCCACGTTTGGAAACCTGAATTAAACTGAAGAACAGTGCTCCTCATCCAGCTTTTCTGTCGCAATGCTTTCCCATTGATTGCCACTCTGACGGTTAGCCTTCATAGGCACATCGCCTCGAAGTTTGCTCTGCGCCACTTATTTTACATCTTCTAAGCAGGTGCGTGCAATCTCTTCAATAACACCTCTTACAAAGGTAGTCAAGTTGAGCCACGTCCCACTCATGTGTAGTCCCAATCATCCTGCTGTTCATCCCACGGTTCTCAGCTTGCCAAATTCGCAGGCCATCTGCTGCTAATCAGTTGGAATGTTGAACTGTACTAGAACTCTGGATGATGAACTTGGAGCCTATCACCTCACAGGTTTATGACTGCATTTATTCTTTCAATCGCCACCAATCTCCTGGTTCAGATGACTTTCCACTTTCATAGTTCAAAGATGGTTGCAAGATTTCCAGGTATTTCTTCGCTAACCTATATACCTGCATCTGGAAAAAGTAGGCTGTCCCCGACAACCATAGTGAGTGAGGCACCTAAATGAAGATCAACTTGACTCTAGTCGGAACCCGAGTCTTGGCATCACTTTTTCGTTGCCTTATGGTGGATCATGAAACGCTCATTCAAGAGAAGCCAGCTGGATACCGACCTGGTAGAATTTGCGTTGACCAAATATTCACACTTCGTTGGGCGCTAGAACAACACTATACATAGAAAGGACCCTCCCTATATGGAATGTTTGAATGATTGTCTTCTGGTGTAGGCACTTTGGTATGATTGGTGTAGGTTCCTTCCCTATCCAGTTTTATTCTTTCCTTCACAATATGCCATTCAGACAAATTATGGTTGTGTGGTAACGATGCCTCTGTATTGCACGCTGCTGTTATGCTCACAATGATGTTGAAAATCGTATTCTTCGTAAGTGTGGGACGGTTTAAACATGCCTCTTACACTCGTTGTCTGACCTAGCATTTCATGTGGTTCTGGAATGAACAATTTATTCCAAAGTGGCTACGGATCATTTTTACGACTGTTATGAAGCGGGCTGTCTTGTCTCCTTTATCAATAATCCCATTGTTGATCATCGTGGTTCCGTGTTCATCAGCTTGCGATATCCGAACCCGCTTTTTGTTTCAGACTCCAATCACAGACTGCCCGACCTCTTCTGAACATAACTTTGCTGTCATGCCACCAATGTGTGCTGTCAAACCAGACTCGCAGAAACTGTGTCGTTGGCCCACGCATTCGGACCCTAGTTCAGACCCAGCCCAACACTCGGATCACAACTTTAGGACCGTTTTACAAAAAGACAAAGAAAACCGGAATGAACCTCTACAATTAGTTTGCCCTGATCCTGAGTTCACCACAGATAAGAGACAGATCCAGTTCGAGGTAACAGAGTTTATTCCAAGTTTTTCCGGATTGTTTTGAAACTACACTAGTCACCAAAAAAGCATGTATACACAGGAGGGTGAAGCGTCCGTGTGGGAATTAGAACGACAATCTACCTGACCAGTTCAACAAAGACTTGTTACTAATTTATTTTAAAGTACGGCATTCTGAGGCAGATCCAATGCATTCTTCGGCTACTATGCATTTGCTCATTGCTCTACCTAAAGACCATTTCGTTGCAAAACAGAAATTTAATAAGTTACGATGCATAACAGTGCGGTCGGCATAATCAAACTTGACAGTCGCAATCCGTGGTCGGCCAAGGGCTAAACAAAATGAGTTCGGATGTATGCAGTTTTTGACAAGCTACACTACTAAACTCGACAGCATTGAGCAGACACATGATTATGCGCTTTGGAATTATCCGGTCCAACAGACTTGCAATCAGTGTGTCGTACCAACGTGGTGTCAGGGATGATAAGAGAAGTTGATGTCAGGTTTTCGACGATCAGTGACCAGAGAGATCGATGCTTGAAAATACGTTTTTCAATATCCATCGGTGATAAGGCGAGTGAAGCGGGCTAATATGCCATCGTATCACATAGGCTATGGATATAGATAAGAGTGCTGCCATTTCAAAATGATGAATTTTTATCCGGACTTGTGGAGCGTCTACGCTATTTTGGCAGATTCAGGTTAGAAATTAATTTTATAGTCCTCTCTGGTGAGGAGCTAATTCACACTCAGCACATTGTTCCATTCATGAAACTAGTTCAACCACAACGGCATAACGGAATGCCCCATTCTCAAACTGTTGAATGATTCATGAGTCTGGAGTATACCCACGCAATTTCCTAAATCAATCCATCTGTAAAATGTTTGGGGAATTAGACCATTTGTTATTTCATGAATGTGTTGATAACGATTCTGTAGATCGAAATGATAGATCTGGTTTGACCAAAAATAAAACCTGCCAAAACGCATGAGAATTTATAGGTTTATCTTATTCTGTGTTTGGCGATGGTAAGCTTCTTCTCCTTGTGCCACGAAATGTGATCACTTAGCGGTGCCTTTGGAAAGATGATGTCGATTGATAAGGGTTGCTCGAAATAAGTGAGACCCTGGAATTAGGTTTGACTGATTACCAACCACTAAAGACCCACCTATTCCGCGGCCCTAATTGCGCAATAGCTTGAATACATTCTTTTGAACTAGATGAGCATCCCCCTGGCTCACTTGCTTCTGCGTATTGTATGCATTCGTTCATTTTTAGCCTGAAAAACAGTCCACATTAGGCGCGCAAATTTCCGTGTTTTCTTACTTAATGATGTGCTACAAAAAATATGCATCGTTTTTCTGTGGATATTTCATCCATCCCAAGCACTTTCCAAACACACACGAAAAGACTCCACTTTATACTTTTTGTCCATGTGTTTGTTTCAAATATTCACGGTAATTACACTAGGAATAACATCTTCCATCTCAGTTTTTTGCTCTTCGCGGCTAATTTCTACCGAAATACCAAAAATTGGGTATTTTCTGTTACCTGTCATCCAATCGCGCATTGTGATCCGTCAAATGCAATATACCATACCATCATTTCCGATTCCGCATGTATATAAACGATTTTTGTTGACAAATGAGGTAAAGTTTTGGATATCCATAGTGTTACTTGCTTATCAGTATTCGGAAAATCATTCTCGTGTCAATTGGAACCACACCGGTAACTTGACTGTTCTATGTGCTCCGTGCTTGGTAGTCATATTGAGAAGCATCCTCGGCGCACCTCCGTTTTTCTTCTGTTTCTGCACCTGTAGAAGTTTCAACCGGTCTACGTTTACGTTGCAACGGCTTGCCTTGGCAAACAATGCAAAATAATTGCACATCACGAGGACATATTTTGTTTCATCAAACCCGATTGGCCTTCTGGATAGTTTGATCAAGAGGACAATGTAGATAGGGCCTTGTATGGTCTGTTTTTACAACGGGGTCCATATCAATATATGTATGCCTGACATTCTGATTGCATGACAGATTTACTGTCGTCAGTCTTTGGGAAAACCACATCACAAGCCTCACATCCGTCGACTTTAGTAACTTCTGTCTGGACACTCAACAACATAGTGGCATTTACCCTAGTTATTATTATCATCATCATCATCATCAACAACATCATGGAGAGCATGACATCAGAGTTCAACATCGATGCTTCACTGCCGTGGCGAGTAGCACCGACAGCACCCGACCGTGACGTGATCTCCTTCATATCCCTCTGCCCAGTGAAGGGTTGGCCGCCTCTCTGTTTACTCCACTCTGAATTCGACATGGAAAACAGCACACCCTTCGGCAAACAATGTTTCGGCATACGCAACACATGTCCCGACCAACACAAGTTCTGGTGCTGGACACATTCTTCAATGGACCGTTACACAACACAACCGAAAACGCGCTTCCTAACTGCCTCATTACGGATTCGCCGACACCAACCCACGCGAGTTATGGTTCTCTGACAACGATTGTCGAGCACCTGAAGACACCCCAGTTCCGCTGCTTGAATAGGCCAAGTCTCACAGTCATACAACAAAAAACCCGTACTGTAGCTTGATACACATGTCCCTCGAGGTTCAGTTTACCCTGGCCACCTCTCTTCAATAGTAAACGGTTAAAATTACTGATTATTCATACAAAATGAATAAATAGGAAGGAAGCTCTGTAACATAACATATGAAAACAGAATAGCTGATAATGGGGACTGTCAACCTCCCTCATCAGATCAGAAACAAAACTAGTTTGACTTGAACAATGTTCAAATGCTAACTCAAGTAGGAACAATGAAGGAACACGAGTTTGTGGAACCATGGGACTACACAAAAGACACCATAAACAAATATATCGAGATCGACCCGATTTATCAACAACTAAGGACAAGAGTAAGCCACAACCACAGAGATAAAATTGCACAAGGAACCAAGTGGGGGACTCAGAAAAAACAGGATCTATGGTGCTACCCCTTATGCTTGGCAAGTGGTGTATAGTAATCTTACCTCAGAGGGAAGCCACTACGAGGACCGGGATAATGCACGGGATACGGCATCCATTTATCAGGTCGTAGAAGAAGAAGAAAAAATTATGGAAGCTTCCGGAATCGGTTTCCTAGATAGATCGCTTTGGGTAGTGCCGTAACTGGTCTGCAAGTCGGTTGCATTGGAATTAACTGTTTTTCGTAATAGCGAACTCAGTCTTTGTTTCCTTCAGTTAACAATTGTGATTTGTGTGCATAACGGGTGCATTCGGAGTGGAACATACTGCACATTTGTCATTCGCCTCACTGCTAATCACAGTTGAATACTGCAAAATCTTAACGGAATTTGATTTAAGTGAGGCGGTTATTCACACATCCATGTTTCTTCGGAATTGTGCTACTAGAACGGAGAGGCTTCATACATTAGATTTTAGGTATCCCTTTCTAAGGAAGCAAAAGGAATTCGAGCGCCCCTAGATTTTTTCGTGCCTTGTCAATTCCTGGATGATGAAGGGGATTGAAAACTTGCCTATGTGCTCTAGTAACCGTGAATATCAGGAAGAGCTACTAGAGAATAAGCGGGGTGTTGAAAAATGACCTAGAGTCACTTTCATGCTAACTACATAGACAGCAGCAAAATCAATTTCACTAGTCACTCGCACTTTTTACTCGACAGTAGATTCCTTTGATCTTCGGAGAGGAGAACAGTGCGAGTCAAAATGCTGACATTTCTTTAGAAATATTGCCACCTATTTCACACTCGATTGTGTAGCTTTCTGCCCGACGGTTATCATAGATTGACTATTCTGAATAAGTCAGAATACCGATTCTTTCGGTATCACACTGCCGGGGGGTGTCGATGCCACTGATGATCACCGTTCCTACTGCGAGGTATTATCACAATACAAAAACACTGCGTGTTCTGGTTTTCAAGTGTGAACCGTTCGCCGTAGTATAATAATTTGGTCGTCAACTCGAGACCCGGTACACATCTATGCGCCACAGGATGGTTGCGCTTTCGTAGAATAAATGGCTTGACTGGGACTTTGTAACATCCATATTTCTAACCGTTCCAAAATCTTTTCCGGCTATTTAAGTGGAGTTATTCATAAATTATCACTTTTTTCAAAGTTGATTAGGTTCAAATACACGTTTAGGGCAAACCTAAGTGGTATGTGTCAGATAACTCACATAGGGCATCCACCATTAGGAAGCCCACAAAAATTTGCTGCGCATCCGTATATTCATTCGAAAGTATATATGGTCGTTTGTGTGGTCACTTTGATGAAAGTCTTCGATGGCCTTTCCTGCTAGGCAGCGTCTTAGATATCAGAAATCGTCTGCCAGATGCCTCATTCAGTTGCCCCAAAACCAGTCACTGTGCGTTTTCTCGTCGTACAACCTAACCTTTATCTTCCAAGTAAAGTCATGTCGAACCTTTACGCCATTCCGCCACAATGTCAAGCAATATCGTGAGTTATCAGGCGTTGAAGCAATTTTACGCAATCCTGTATGCCAGCGTACCAACTGCTGTTTGAATTGGCTAACAAGAATTGTTTCCAATAGCTGTATATTTCGCACGCCAAATCTATTTCTACACGTGCCTTTATTCAGCCTTTACATAAGATTTATACATGACACCAAAAAACTCGGGAGGCAATACCCAAGATAAAAGACGTTTGAATAAAAATACAACTAGTCCAGGTATTCGGAAGTGCAAGCTCATCTCGTACCATCGATCGTAAAACCAGTGGATACGGTTTCCACCAACCAATAGTGAAAAGGCTACATGTTTATTAGCGAAATACACTCATTTGCATATCGATCTGGTTTTGACGGGGTACTAGGTTGGAACCGCTAGGGCACTAAATGAATTCCTAAGAAGCTGGGAAGCCATTTGGAAGGACGGAAATTAAGGTTATGCATCTCATAAAACCAGAAGTGGATGAACTTGAATATAGCTTGTGCAATTCAACGTGAAAGGAATCGTTAACCCGTCCAGACTGGGTTGAATGGAGATAATGGGACGCTTTTATAAATCATACAGCCAACCCCCACTCGGTACTTCCTTACGGTCGGAAGAATGGGATGAATGCAGTGAACGAAGCAAACCACGTCGCACGTGGGTTACCGTACTGCTGCAACGAAAACACTGGGTATGAAATCATCCTCGTGAACCACGATCATCCCCATCTCGTACCACCACCGCAGGCACTGATCGAATGCGCTCTTTTTTGAGAGGAATCCTACGATCGAGGGTGTTTCCGGGGGTAAACCAAAAGTGGGAGTCTACAAAAAATTACGAACCAGATATTTTGAATCTGTGGATACAATCTGTTTTCAACAGGTTTTAATTCGGGAACCTTGATTCTTTTGGCTTTTTTACCACTTTAAGGACTCGTTGCAGTTGGGAGTTTCCTTCCTTCTCATTGCCAGTTGGTACTTCAAAAGCTGACAAATTCTGTGACACCATAGAGGTGGTCGTAGTAGGAGGCAAATATATTCAGAGGGAATCCCGCTATTATGTACTGTTCAACCTGAAGGGTTTTCACGCTGTTACACTTCTGGATCTTCAATGTTCTGAAGAACTTCACTTCCCCCACATAAATTCAACGGTTGTGTGTGTAATATAAGTACAATTGAGCCTCAGATGGTCTACAGACCCACCTGTTGCTGTACATCAACAGCAGTTATGTCAAGAGTGGCCTGGTGGTTGCGTTTAAGCCTTCCCCAACGGTTCTACTCCCATTTAAAAATCCTGGTCGGGACTTCTTCGTACATATGAACCCCTTTGAATACTGGAGAGCTGTTTCCTCCCTATTGGGAATCAGTAGTAGTGCCCACATTACGGCCCTAATATGCTTTTAGCCAGGGATGTTCCGGTCAGTGGGAGAACACCATTAAGTTCAACTGATCATTACTGGTTTTTGTGCTGTCTACCTCCGTGTCCAAAGGTCCAGGCTTCCGATTTTTGGGTTTTATCAATCATTCACTGAGCTCCTATTACCTTGACCAGACATGTCCCAGGACCTGAAAGTGAACCGGAATTGAAAAATGTTTTACCTCAAAAAGGGTTACGCAATAGAGCATAAGAAATCAGTTAAATAAAAAAAATAGACGGGTGGTAGGCGAGCCCGCTGTATATGTCGTTCAATGTCACTCTTTATTCTGCCCCCCCCCAATGCACTTATGAAGACGGAAATAGAGTCGGGCGATTTATTCGCCACGAATTTAGTGATAACGCCCGAACTTAAAATCCCACCTAGAACTCTGAAAGACTCCCGTATTGTCATCAGTGATACACCATTTCTTGTCGATGGACTCTTACATGTGGTAAGACAACTAAATGATAGTGTCGCATGCATCCAACAAATCACTCAATTTACTTAAATATTCTCATGATCGAGCTCTGTGTCATAAGAATCAAGATAGTTTTGTTCAAACTTTCTGATTTCCCCATGAAGGAATGCACTACATTTTAGTGAACCAAAGGTTGTTGCTTTCAGAATGGACATTCACTGAGTATTTGTGCTTCTATCTATGTGGGTTCATGAGTATCATACTGAGATGTAGTTTGCGACCAAAAAACGACCAAGTAGTCGTCCTAGTGTTAGTGCATTTAGGTAATTGCTATCTCGGTTAGCGTCTTGTAGGCGTTACAACATATCTATCTACCTCCAAGCTCCAGAGACAAGGAAACCACGTGACCGTCCCAGTGCTCATTTAGTGGTCCTTGAGCTTCATAATTCTCAAAACCCCTGACATCCGATTGTTTTTGCTGGTGCCAGAGTGATGCCATCACTTGATGACGTGAGCAGTAAACAAGGGTTTTATTGCCGAACTACTTCCACTTCACCTGTTTCCATCAGAGTCGTTCGTTTACTGTTCAAGTGATTTTGGCCTCAGTGTTGTAAAATTATTCACGTATTTGTCATTTTAACATTCACTCTTTTCGTAGAGTTGTGGTCCTGCGACCAAGGATTTTAGGACCTTATCAATCATTCGGGAAACTCCAAATGATACCCCCGGCTGTTTATCCGACATGACTCCCTCAATGAACAGTTTTGTGATCCAACAGAATCAGAAGGTGATCCATCAGAAAGGAGCTACTGAAACACGGCGGCAGCTCTGCTCCTCTCTTCCCAGCTCTGTACTGACTGGTTCTGGGGAAATACCGCTCGCCGATATGAAGGTGATGGTGACCTCCAAGGAAATTTCCGTAAGTTATTTGGAAGCTCACCACAGACTGTCAAACAAGTTTTCCTCTGCTCAAGGCTAATCACCACGTAGTGCCATATACCTAGGACCAAAAACATCCCCCGCGTGAATGAAACAACTGGATGGCCTACACCATTCCGGAAATGCACTGCACTGTCTATCGTACTTCAGCGTTTTCGTTAAAATCTTGCTGTGTGCACTTCCTAGAATCTAACACTCCTGCTCCAGTATGAGCTGGAAAATGCCCGGCATATTCTGTCATATAAAGGTAGTCTTGTTTTAAAGAGCCCAATCGACTGTCTTCTGCTGCCGACGTGTGCAACTACGCAGTCGCATTATGGAATGGTCACTTTATAGAACGGGTACGGTACCTACTGAGGCCATGAGGATTTCATCATTCCACCGGTTAATCCACCGTAGCTTTTCAAGATTTGACCTCCTGTTTAAGTTGATTCACTTCGACCTGAAAGGATTCGGACATTGTAGATACCTGTAATCCCCTGATCAAGGTGAAACTTACCCCAATGCATGTGTTATCTTGTCGTCAGCTAATATAGCTGGTTTTATTGCATATTGTTATCGATCTGCCCAAAGTTTATGTAAATACTGCATCTTTTCCGTTAATTTTCGTGACCACGTCGTTTCCCCAGGCGAACGGTCTACCAAACCACTTGCATACAAATTTCTTAGCTAATCTCCATTCATTCACGGGAGTAGAAGCATATTGGACTACTTTTGTTTCTGTCAAACTTTTTCTACTTTTTCTTCCTTTGTTTGATCGATAACAGTCGATGTAAGCCAAGTCGAACGGTTATGATTTTTGCACTTGTTTTCTTGACACAGTGTTTATGTTTCCCAGGAAATATAACACTATCTGTCACGTATACCGTGGCTTCCCGTTACACCAGTACTCGTTTAAACGATAATCCCTCCTACTCAGAATCGATATAGGTCTATCAGATGACTGAAAAGTGATTTTCACTGCCTATTTATCATGCTTGATCTGACGATGTTAACTTTAAGGTGGAATCTGAAACCAAACAATATATATTGTGTGAATCGAGTACCACCCTCTCGAATGGTGACGGGGAGTTTCCAGTGCTTAAATCTGCGAACAAATAATGGCTGACATCATGTTGCTTTCCACTAAAGGGTCATGCTACTGGATTTCCTTGAACATGTATCGCCTTTCTAGAGCAAAACATAGACAGGGGCTTCCCGCTGAGCGTTGTGCTAACTATTGCTGATTACTGGAGGCTGGTTTTTCTTCAACATTTCATAGTGAAAGCGAGCTTGGTACCCGGTACTCTCGGTTATCAGCACTTTCCTTCATGTCACACATGTCTTGTATACCATCGAGCCTGGTCATCATTAACTTGCTCCTTAAAATATCAGATAAGCACCTTCACAGATGGTGTCTTTTTCGTTCTCCATCATCGCTCGACTGAGGAGGGCATGTGTCAATTAGTGACCCCCTAGCAGTGAAGCTGTCTTTCATTGCTTCACCCAACGTACATCATTGTCCTGAAGCGAAGTTGGATCAGCCTATGGTTTTCACCGTGCTTGTGATAAGTTGACTTGGTTTGATTCTTTTGGTTTCGAGCTGGTCCATGAATCAGTGCAGGCTATCATCCATAACTGGATGGTTCGTCTGTTGCCAAGTCCATGCGTCCTCACTCCACGTAGTCTGTCTATCAACTGATTCACCTTTTCTCGTCTCACTGCTATGCCTCACGACAGTTTAGTACGACTCCGTTATATTCAATCGATCGGAATATACACTCGATTCTTTGCAGCCCCCAACTGGATGCACGTCTAACAAGCCTACACTTACAACTTTTGTCCTTGGAAGTATCCAAACCAATACTCCGCACACGATACCATGTAATCCAACTCATGTGATCCCTCGTAGGACTCGGATTTGGAATCGAAGCTCGGTTTCTTCAGAGGTGGAGAAATGTCCGTTTTATTTAACATATTTAATCGGAGCCTCAACCTTGTTGGGTGCTTAATTGGGACACACGGAAAGTTTCAATGGCACTCTTCCGTCTCGCAAGCATTTATGGAAGCTAAATTTCTTTTCTAAATTTCCAAGTTTTCGTCGATGATTAATTTTTACATCTTATTTACCCATTTCTAGCAACGTTTTCAGTCAGGAGATCCCATTTATGCAACATTAGCATCCCGTGAAGCTCACCAATGGTCGGCGCCAACAAGAGTCCAAAATTTCACCTCTGAGTGTTATCTACCAGAGAACAACACCAAACAGACCGGAAGTTCACTACTTGCAAGGATTTTCCGTCGTATGAAGGTGGGGCCGCTCTAAACCTACCTACATGTTCTGATGTTCGACATATCGCGAGCGTGTGTTGCGAAGCTCAGATATTCACATAAAGAAAATTTTTTGTCTATTGAGTCTGAGCTTATCAAGTGCCATACTTTTCTGCCAGTGCACTTTCCGGCCTTGATTGTCTCGTAAATTTCTAATCTTTTTTCCAACCTGGCAGCTTTATTATCTATGGATCCAACACCCCATTCTACGGCAAGTGATCCTATTTAAAGCATATCAGTATACCTGAACCTGAGGTCAATTGTCAGATGTGGTTACACTAGTTAATCTTCCATAATAATTACCACGAACTCTTCTTCATCACTTGCCAAAAACCCGTCAATGTATTGTGTGCGGAACTCTCTTAGTTCCCCTCCCAAACAGCCCGGTGACGCAGATTGGATGTCGAAACCCTGTGGCCACTCCTGACTGTGGTTGAATCAGATACAAACAACAGGAGATTTAGGTTCCGATGCTCCCGACCCTGATATCTGATTCTATTGCATAGCGAGAGTTAAGCTCATCTCTATGTGTTCTAAACCTTCGTCCCTCGGAATCCCGGTCGCTTCCAATCCAACCGAATTTACTTGCATGTTCACGAAGGCATACTGAAGAGGGTGTATTGTGGTCTCAATACTTTTAACCGTTGTCTTTGTGCGATTGTTTTTATATATGTCGAGGAGCAATGGATGCCAACCTAGCTCAATGACCGAGATAGCAAGCCATATTGGTTAAAAAGACCGACGAATGTCGAGAGCGAAAGTAATCAGTTTGGGGAAGATGAAGTTACCCTTGTTGGAGAAACAATCTCATTACAATGAGGGTCATTAAATAGAGTGCTGGATATCGGGACTACAAACGGACATGTTTCGAGGAAGCACTCTTCAGTCCATATGTAATGTTGCGTTGAGTGAATCGAGCAGACGGGATTTATTCGTCATCAGTCGGCGAGCATTCGTATCCTTCTTAGATCCGGAAAGTCTCCATTTGTCATTCGAAGATAAGTGAACCTGCGGTAAAAATGATGGATCATCGGCAACCCGGAGTCCCATGAATGAATGGAAGCCCGCAACCTTCAGCAGAAGATCTCACGGATCACAAGGCTTGTAATCGCAGTGCTGGTCGGTCACTCATAACTCCAAGGTGTGTTTTTTTGTCCCCTGTCCTGGAGATGCTGATGAGTTAAAACCACACGCCCGTTAGTTGCTGCTTCGCCTTTTAATATAGGTCTCCCCACGCACAAGCGTCTCCGGGCGTTCAAATAGGATACTTTTGATGGTAAGTTGCGTGTCCTGTTTGACGAAGGACTGCTACTAGTGATAGCGATGTAGCTTGTTGGTTGACTAACTTTGCATTGTCAGCGCCAGCTGTTGGAGGAGCGAAATAGGCTTCCAGTTTCCTTGTGGAGCTTCATCCTACCATCTCTCATTCGCTTGCACTCAGTCACGCTTTGTCACTCATCAACTCATCCTCAAGTTATTGGTCTTGATTTTTTGGTAAGCTAACAGCTCCAGGAATCCTTTGCTTCACCATAAGGTTACTAAACTCCTAGCGATCGTTTGCTGCGGTTCTTTCTCAACGTGTTGAACCCCGATCTAGGATGGATAGCGCCCGAGCATGTCATGTTTTCAACCTCAAACCTGCTTTCGCCTTACTGTTTTGATCTGAATTTTCACCGAAGATAATCTAAGATTTCTCTTGCGTTTCCTTATTCCAAAGATTAAGGGTAACAGCACTCCAATTACAAGCACAGGGCAGCACAAAAAAACGAAACAAGTACTCCTGGGCAAGCATTTTCCTGTTCACATTGCATCGAATCCACGTGTTATTTCAACGGAGTCGGGACATCCACATATGAACGTAACTCAATCCGGATGGCCCGTATTGAACCTTCAGACATCCCAATTTGCACCTCAGCAAGATACGATGAGGGTAATACCAATGGATACTCTGAATTCACTTCCACGTTTGAATTCACTCCGTAAACGTTCGAAATCCGATGAATCGCTTCTACAACCCGTACAAAACTTTCAAATGGTTAAGCTGGATGTTCCCCCGAGAACAGCACGACTGCATGCTCCCATGTCAAGAGCGCTTCACCGGCGGTCCATTGACGATCCCATGCGACGGCACAAATTTTAGCTTCTGGTAGGTATTACTTATTTAGTATAAGGTCATTCTTTGCCGAACTCTGGTTTGGGCCTCGACTGGAAGTGACAGACTCCCAGTCTAATTGGCTGATCTAACTTTTTCCGAGTAGTTGTGAGATTTTTTGGCTTTCGAAGCCCCATGCGACGGCACAAATTTTAGCTTCTGGTAGGTATTACTTATTTAGTATAAGGTCATTCTTTGCCGAACTCTGGTTTGGGCCTCGACTGGAAGTGACAGACTCCCAGTCTAATTGGCTGATCTAACTTTTTCCGAGTAGTTGTGAGTTTTTTTGGCTTTCGAAGCGCGATGCAAGCGCTTCTGGTGTCTGCCACACCAATTTTTATTCGATCCACCCTATTCATCGACCCTTACACTTTCACTTTAACTGCCAGTGTGCTTTATGTTTGGGACCGATGAAAGTTACTGAAATGTCAACACATTGCGATTTATGTATGTTCATTGCAATGGTAAAATCAATATAGCAGTACCCAACGCTGTAAGTGGAAATGACCATCAACTTGTCAGTTGCAAATATTTACAACAAGCATCAGAGGCAGGCACTTTTTTGACTTTCTGATACCTTTAGTTGGGTGTCCACCGTTCTACATTTTTTGGGGAAAGCCCCTTCATCTATATCAGTCGAAAACCTGTAAGCACAAAAGTTCGAAATTTTGCTTACATTTCGCACTATACTTTCCTGTTTCAGTCCGACCGCGAGATGCCCAATAGACAGTTACTTGGACCTCAGCTTTTATCCATCACATCAAACTCGGTGTTCTCTTTTGTAAGACCGGCAATCTTAGCGACCTTTTTAAAACCGAAAGACTATTTTGCTCGTTTTATTTTGCCTTTTTGGCTAAACTCGATACGATTTTGTAGAAAAAAATTCATAAATAAACTGATCAACAGCGCATATCAGGTCGGCTTGATAGTGAAAACTGGAGGCCTTGGGTAAATTCTAATGTACGCTGGTTGTTCGTCAGAAAAATAACATGCTTTTACCGTAGGTTTCACAATGAGTTCATTGTGGTTATACAGTGTATCCCCCTCTCCTTAGTATGGGTTTTCATCTCAAAGGGACCCACTCGCCTCGTTGCTGTGACCCCAAGCCATTGAATTTATGCGCCAGTCACCCAACCTCCCCAAAGGACTCTGTAAAGCTTGTCACTTTTTCCTCCATTGGCCTTCAACAAGTCTTTTCCTTCCCCATATCAGGGGAATTAAACGTTATCCTGCGCCTGTCTAACCACTGTGAAAAAGGATTTGTGACCACCACAGTTGGCCCCATCGGTTACCCTCAGTATACATCACAAGCGGGGATCATTGAACTTGACGATGAAACCATCACGTTTTTGTGACTTTTATGTTATGTCAAACTGCCGGGCATATCTGTAGAGGAGCTTGACGTTGGACACAGTGGTTGTCCTATTCGAGGCACCATATAGCAATATTCATGTGCCGATCGCTGGATGGGTTTTTACATCTGTGTGTTGCTTCTGTTATGTTGAAAAAGTCTGTGGTCTACCGCTTCATAAGTTGGTGGAAATAATTGTTCATTAGAGACTAAGTGATTAGATCCTGATTTGGTAAGGATATGGGGAACACCGCGTTGCACTTGAAAATGTGGATCGACTTACTCAGCGAGCGAATCCACATCCAGAATAAAATGATCAGATAAAAGATGAATTCGATCAACCAGGTATCGTTAGGAGTACATTCTGATAGATGCCAACGGTATTGGGCCTGTGGTTATCTTATTGAAAAACGCAGTGTAAAAGGACGACGAACACCAGTTTTTATCGAGACGTCCAAAAATACTAGCTAGTGAAAGATTCAGTCAGGTTTTATCCTATGTGATACACCGACTGTTGACTCGGTGTGCACAACTCACATGGGAAAGCAATTCTCCCTCAGATAAATTTAACCAGTGGAACAAGACAACTGAAACTTAAACCTCCCTTGGTGTAGCAAACAATATGTGCGCAAACGAACGACGTAGATGATATATATACATTCATTTGCAAACTAATTTGGTTTTTCGAGAGACTCACATGGAACCCAGCTGAACCGCTCGTTTGTGATGTTTCCCGGCAACTGAATGTGCTGCACCAGGCCGCCTCATGTTTCATTCGCTACGATATTCGAGATATCGCGATACATGTATATATTTGTAATGTACTGCCCATAAGGTTGCTGAAACTCCGTCGACAACCCACGATCGGTTTCGTCCTTTGCCTGGAAACATCACAAACGAGAGGTTCCAGGTGAGTCTCTCGAAAAACCAAATTAGTTTGCAAATGAGTGTATATTCCGTAATTCCGTGCAATTTGGTTTCAAGTAGAACATAAGGTTGACGGAAACCCAGGGACGTAGATGATGGTTTTCACTAACTAATGAAAGTGAGGGCCGTCTGAACGTGCAGGCCGAAGATTTATGACTCAGGATGATAGCAGTTGGATGCGTAGATGCGGAGCTATGCTGGAGTCAATAAGCATCTTGATTTGAAGCGGAATCCCAACTTAGACAAGGTGGATTGTTTTATTCGCATATGGCGAATTTCTTCATATAGACAAGGTAAGTCGAGAGGTATTCGCCGAAAAAACCAACGCATCGGTTGATCCCACCAAAATGGGGCTCTTTTGGTGCACCACTTTGCAGTGCCGAAAATCACTCGGCTATCTGAAAGCAAATCATCAGTCTAATTTTGTGTTAGTTAAACACGAGGATTTTTGCGTCCAGTTTCCTTGAAGCATAAGCATTACTTGGGTAGCCTTTTTAAGCTATCACAGTATGTGGCCAACCGAAAAGGGTCGGATCCTGAGTGCTTATCTGCCATTTCACTGTGGTTCGGCTATTTTGCTTGCGTCGGTTTTGTGACTTTTGTTTTTCATTTGACTGTAATTGTGGATCACAATAGCTGTTTTCCACGTCTTGACAAAATAGACAGGCCAAACCAGTTGAGGTCAACCCAAGGCCCTGAACTGGGGCCATTTTGAAATGTATTCAAGACCTTTGATAAACGGCTTTAGTTGCTTTTCTGTCTAAATACGCCACTACATCCGTTTCATTGTCTCTGGCAACCGGTTTTGCAAAACTGTAAGCTTATCCTCGAAAAAGTCGTCGGCGCCTACGTAAAAACACTCTCACAAAGCACTAAAATCCATGAAATTTGCTAACCCTTTAGTGCACGCAAAAATGGATGGTAGCTTGGTAGTGTTATAAATGAATAACTGGCATCTCTGCAAGATGACGTAGCAATCAACTTTCGGGTTTAAATTTGGGCAGCATAACGCTACAACTACAGGTATTCAAAAGTTCAAACATCTGGTCGTAGAACGCACCATATAACGAAGTCCGTGTGCGTTAGTAGACTGTGAACGTAGCTGCGTTGAACAGATGGGTTTACGTGTGACTTGGCCATCGTGAATTCGTCAAACTTCTACCACATCAGGATGTAACTGCCCGTATACTAGCTTGCAACACTCCAAAGAAACTGATCATGGGCTTTAAACCTGTAAAGGAATCCAGCCCTTTCTGAAAAGCGGAAGCGTCTTAGGGATGTTTTTTTCTTTTTCACTGAACTTCATCTGCGATGCGCATCCCTCGCAGCTGCGTGTTTCCCGTGCCCGCGACCCCTGGCTAGTAATTTGGACAATTAATCGCTGAACCCCGAGCGGGGGATCGGCACTGTGATTAGCTCGCATACAGACAGAATATAGTGCCACTGATCCTCCAATCCCGGAATGCATGTCACATAGTCACAGTGGTCACTGGATGTTCTGAAACTTCCTGAAGTTTCGTGCGATGGGTACTGCTGGTGATTCCCGGTTAGGATGATATACATACTTGTACACTACTCCACCTCTACAGCATAGATTTGGATCTACTTACAGGGTGTAATCTCCATTAAAAATTCACAAATCTCACACTCCCAAAAAAGTGGCATTTTGCTGCTGCTTTCACTAGGCTAGTGTCTCGCTTCCCGTCAGTTTGCAATTGCCTATTTCCGTTTTCATAGCAGACCTTTACCCTCGTCTGAATTCATGACAACAGTGCAGAAAACGTTCCACAACATTCACTTTAATAGTTTTACGGTAACCTACTGTACAAAAGCCTTCTGATGATTCACAAATGTTCTTTTGTCCCCGTCACTAAACGAGTATCTGAGTCACAGTGCCGCTCCCGCAAGTTTCAAACTGATAAATAAATCGATCAAACTGCTTCAGTCACCTGGACTATGTCTAGCTATCCATGTGCGTTGCACATTGTATGCCGTTTGCTTTAATGAGGTGAATCCTCGTTACAATTGCGATAAAAGTTGGACTACAATTACAACCAGTGATATAATTCAGACACCTGTGTAGCACAGTGAGTCACAACTAAATGGGGTTGTCTAAGGTCATCATATTACTAAGGTCAGTCCTGTTCTAGCGAAGCAGTCGATACAGAACATGCTTCCATGTCACTTAAAGTTGATTAGTATCTGTTAATGGCGCTTTTCGCAAGGGAAAGCGAAAGTTCTCATCATGAATCTTACCCACCTGATCTGTCTGGAAGTTTTGATCGACTCTGATGTGTGATTCGCCTCCTGATGTGCCATTTCAATGTGTGCTTGGAACGGTTGCTTACGAGTTACAGACTCTTAGTTGCTTTCGGGTGTTACATAATAATAAATCTTCAGCCGTAACATCCTTTCGGTGCCTGGCTTTCATGCTATCCAATGACTACATGAGTAGCCGAGATGCGGAGGTCGGGTTCGAACCACGAATCTTCTTACTGTAATTTCGTTGCTTACGAGTTACAGACTCTTAGTTGCTTTCGGGTGTTACATAATAATAAATCTTCAGCCGTAACATCCTTTCGGTGCCTGGCTTTCATGCTATCCAATGACTACATCAGTAGCCGAGATGCGGAGGTCGGGTTCGAACCACGAATCTTCTTATCTGTAATTTCGCGCCGTAACCACAGCTAACTCGATCTCTTCTCGGTCTGCCACTGTGCTCCTACTAAACGCTGCCTCATTGTGCGGGATAATTCCGTTCTCACGGTAAAAATCAAAACGATCTGTACATGAAACTGATAGTCGAACCAAACAGACTATCCGGTTCACTCAGCCGATCAGCAAATTCACTTTCTTTGGTGATGTAAGGGGATTGAGTCGCTGGTGTCATCGTTGACCGCTAGTTGCACGAACGACCTCAGATAAAGCGGTCTAGGCTGATGCCGTATACATCGTTTGTGTTATTGTTAGAGCCGCACACATCTGAGTACACTGCACATTTGCGCTCAACATATCAGTTAGGCTATAATGTGGGCATATTATAGCAAAGAACTACCTTTCATCTGCCTACTGAAGAATTCCAACTGGGCTAACAGCAGGCGACCAATCAATCCATGGTGTTTTGTAAACTGATCAGTCATCGCCTTGTACACCCAACCCACACATCAGTCATACCACCATCATCATTGTATGCAAAGATAAGTGAAGAGGGTAGACGTGGGGAAATTAACGGCAAAGCACTTGTCGCAGTTATTACATCACCATGCCTAGTAAGTGTGACTTGTTTCAGCAAGTTTTACACTCAAGTCAGTCATACGTCACATGCCATACGTCAAGCAAGGGTGCGATTAATAATCTACGAGTTAATCATATCCTCCAGTAGTGTTGTATGAAGTAAGAAGCAGTAAAGACGCTGAAAAACGTAGCTGCAGGAATGTTCACCCAGATGGTTGGACTGGTCCTATTCAAGGTCAAAGCTCAATCTGGCGTCAGGACAAGCAGCTGTCGACCTGATTTGAACTACGAAGAACACAGCTTATCTGTTCGGCCGATGAGGCTGTAAAATACCTCATTTTCTGGCCAGATGACGTATGTCAACAACAAAAGACCCAACCATGTTGCAGAAAACAGTAGGTAGGATTTGCATTCCTGAAATGCGAATAATAAGGGAAAACATATGACGTACTGTTAGGTATTCTCTGCGGACAACGTCGAAAAAGGTAATGAAAAGGGCTGTTCATCTTCCCGTCGAATTTTCAATTACTGATGCCCTAGTTGCTCTGAGAAAGACTTTGAGGTGGTGAGGAATTCGGTACATATAGGGATACTAGTGCATAAAAACGTATTTTGCCGTCAAACGAGGGGAAATACAGAATCAATAGGTGATCCACAAATAGTTTGCAAATTTGTCTAGTTCTGATAGTTCTGGTAATTTCCAGAGAAGTCACTCCATGTCTCCTGTCCATCAGGTTTCGAATGAGGTTTCGATTCCAACAAATTCCCTCGGCCAGCGTATCAACGGTGACACGCGGCTTGTATCACAACCACTTCAGTACGATCAAGAGAGTGACTCACATTTGCCAGGTCACGCGCCTCGATCATTCTTCGGAATCTTTAATCGAATGAACTGCGCACTTATTTGTCCGTTTTTGTGAGTGAGCAGTCTTACTTTTCACTCCGGTAAGGGTGATGAGAACAAGCGACGAATGCTTAGTTCAGTACGTGAATACATTGTGATGTTAGCCCAGTCGTGATTCTCCGATCGCTTAGGAGCTTGTTATCGTGATTACGGAACTGCTCAAACCTAACCCATGTGGTTCACATGTAGCTCAGTTAAGTGTACGATCGGATTGCGTCGAGATGTGCGCGCCACTGAAATTTTCTCAACCAACGCATTCATTATCGACTTAGACGATGTCAATAGAGGTCACTGGCATGGCCAAAGATCGATGAGATGAACAACTCAGTTTCTTCTGTGTCAGTAGACATGACCGAACAGGTGGGGACCGCATCTTAGCCAAACTAAATCCATTGCAGCTCAACCTGCTAGCCGGTTTTGTATTTATTGTTTTGCCATCTGCTGACAGGACGGGACTACCCCGTGCGTTAAAGAAGCGTTTGACGGTAGTTCATAAGACTGACTGATATTCAGGAGGATCGTCACACCCAGGAGTTACTCCGAGTTCTCCCGTTCGGTTCCTCAAACCATTCGTAATCTCAAAGCTAAAGCCGCACACTGGAAGTTGCGTTTCAACAAGTGAATCCCACATCACAGCCGAAGAAAATCCCAGGGGAACTGTGATGTTACTTCTGAGTGGTTTCAGAAGATGAGGTAGGTCTATCCAATCATGGATGTTGTGTGCAGGAAAGCTGTACAGATTACTGCAAAATTGGCATTGCAAAATGAAAGGCGGCGTGATAATGGTTTCTATTTTTGAAACAGAGGCAGTACTTGAGCACCTATTATTGGTGTCAATCACCAACTATGTAATCATTCACGTGAAAGGTGGAAGGAATATGACAATGTTGGTGGATTCCGCAAAACGACCCAAATAATATGAGGCGGCTGTGACCAATCGAATGCATTTGATACCCAGTTAACGTTTAGTCCTGTTAGTCTGTGGATGCATAGAGGCAAATCGAAAATCTCCAAGCTGATTGAAGGAAGTTTAAGTACTACGTCTCGCCTGTACATAATAGCATTCACTATGTGCTTGGGTGTTGACCTGTTTAGTTGGTTGTTGGCTATAGGCAGGAAGCACTTGACAGTTACACGTGCGTTATCCAGCGAATAAGCCACGGTGTAACCCGGTGCTTGAAATGCAAGTTATTACAAATTTCTTTCGACCTTTTTATCGAACACACAAGACAAAGTTGGTTGAGAGTCGCTGCTAAGAGCAGCAAATTAATACCGACGAGTCTGGAAAGCATTTCTTCTCAATACGCTAGTGAGCGGGGTTATGTGGCATGAGGACAGAGACAATGAGGGCCATTAGGAAATAGAACTGACGACATTTTACTTCATCAGGAGGTGAAACACATTGATCTCGTTTTCATTTAGGTGGGTTGGGACTGAATGGGAGACGTCTATATTGAAAATAAAGACGATTTGTAAGAAGTGAATGGCGTAGACAACGCCCGCACTTAAGCATAACTGGGCATCTGAAAGGTAGCTAGAGTGTGCCTTGACCTTAAGTCGGTTTTCGGGACCTATGCCAACCGGATGAAGTGAAAAAGTAGTTGGATGACTACGACTTTTGGAAAACAAGAAGTTGTACAGAATGAATATGGTATTATATCTCGTGGTAAATTGCCAACTTGTCGACTGCTTTCGCCATACCTACAGGGGTATGGGAATCGTTGATGTATATTCTTTGTCCACACTTCGTGGTCCGTCTTTTATATCACCACTGGACTCGTGATGGATGAAACAATGAGTCGAACGCTGGAAGGCCTTGATAATCCCTGTTTTCAAATGACGAAAATTTCCTACATCTGGAAAATGCAGATCACACCGCTCTCGCTTCCGAGGAGGAGGAGATGCAGGTGTTTTTGGACGAATTCCCCTAAGTCATCCAGTCCTTTGGTAGGCACCCTTCACCCACAAATTGTAAGGTTGTGTTCGTGGATATGCAGTCGCTGAACACGCCAATTACCATACAGGAAGTGGCATTCGCATTCGTGGAGCGATCGATCTTGGAAGTTGTATTATTTCTTATTAAAGTGTGACAGATGAGGTCAACGCACGAATCTGCAGGGTTCGGGTTGTGTTTGCTAATCTGAGACACCTATGGCGTCATAGTGAGGTATCTCTGAATCTCAGTGGATGTGTGTATCAGTCCACAGTGCTTTGTTGTATGGCTGCAAGACGGACTGTTCGACAAGTCTCCGGGTGTTTAACAATCGTTGTCCAAGGACCATATCTCGCATGGGTTGGTGTCGGCGTATTAGAAAGCAAGTTTCCGGTTGTGCAACGGGGATCTTCATTAAAGAATGTGTCCAGCACCAGAAGCTGCGCTGGTCATGTATTGCGTTCACCGAACCATCGTTTGCCAGGAAGGGGGCGATTTTCCGTCCCCGGCGAAAGCAGACAGGTGGTCAATCCATGACCTAGCAGAGGAGTACGAGAGAGATCACGAAACGTTTGAGTGCTGTCGGTGCTACTCACCTACTAGGGTCGGGACCGCGCAATCCCCATTGCGCTTGGCTGGAGAAGCCGCAGGGCACAGCTGTTAACCAATGCGAATGGATTTTTGTCGACAGTTTCTATCCAAATTGTCTGAGTGGATGTCTAGAGGTGTATGCACCTCGAAATGAGTGTAGTAAGGTAACAATAAGTCACCTCTCCGTTCACTTTTATTCTTTCCTTCAGAATAAGGCTTTCAGTGAAGCACCAGTGTCGAACACTGATGTTGACGATGATGTTGCGCGGTATTTATGTGGTTGGCGCATTGCTTAATTGTGACCACCCGCGTTGACCTTGGTTGTTTGACAGAATAGCCAGCAAATCAGTAATAGTACTCATAAGCTCCGTCCACAGATTACCAGAATTGAACCAGGTTTTGCGAACTGTGGGCTAGTTCTGTTAGTTTTCGGGATCCAAACACCGGTTTTTGAAGTCTGTCTGTATGCCAGCTAACTAAATCGATCGGTTCAATAGAGAAACACGAGAAACGCAGGAAGTTTAGCGAATGCGAAACAGACTATATGTTCAGCTTATTGCGTCCAACTCATGGATTGTTTATTATTGGAAAACGTTGGCGTTGTACTGGGATGCAATGCATTGCGAGACTGGTACTCGTTTCTTGAAATTACTCCTGGGTCAGATCATCGGAATCCCAAGCAGGATAATTATAACCCCATGGTGACTTGCGCAAGTATTTTGTGGAACAGCAAAAGAACACTTCACTGATTTGAAGCCGAGGAACTAACAACAGTGGCAAAAATAAAACAGTTCTTGAGCCAGCAGTATACACAACGAATATAGGGTAACTACCGAGTTAGGTAGAGGTTTTGAACACATGCGGCATACACCAGGTGAACTAGTGACTCAAACAGTTCCAGAACCACACGAAATTCGAACGTATGTGGCTAATCAGAATGAGATACTACGCAGCGTAGTCCAAATTGACGGTCGAAGCGCATCAATCCCAGCACAGAGTTGCTGGGGACATCTGAATTTTCCCGTCTGAACTAATGAATAATTCTCCAGCAGGTTTTCCATGGCGTTGCTGGACCGGGAAGTCCTGACAGGTGGGTCAATCGATCGAAACAGTCAGAACATTTACTGCGCCCCGTTCAATGCGTCGGGCAAGTAAATCACATCACTCAAGCGTGGACGATTTCACCTGTTCAGATGTGTCCAGTATGCATTGTGGAGTCCTTCTGATTCATTTAGCTGCCAGTTACCTAACGGTTGGCGTGCATCTAGGCTTCCGCTCATTTAAATAAATCAAGCTCAAATGGTCTGTTCCACACTGTGGCTTTCAACGTTTGCACTCTGTTTCAAATTGTGTAAGGGGTGACTCCTGCTCAGAACTCGTTCTCTATTTAAATCTGTCTCCGAAGCATTCAAACCACTCTGGCCGAAACCAAATCCCCTGCATTTTACTGTTCGTGTGCCTGGTGATCCCAAAACAATGGCTTGTCATATCTACGTTATCTGCGCTTAGCCGCAGTGCTGAATGCGCTTTACTGGACTGGGTTCTAGTTAACAGTCACGTTTGCATTATTAGGCTGGATGGTTCCGTCAAGATAAGGGCAACTTTGAGGCTGACAAAGATAAGTTCCATAGAGATCTTCCTTGGTCAATCCAGTCACAGATGTACAGATGTCGCGATTCTGCCAGATGGTATGAATGCTTTGGTTGGTCAACCAAGTCTTGGTGGTCGATTTGGTGTTGACGCTCACTGCACAGTCAATTAGGAATGGAGTCTTTCAATTTTGTGCTGAAAATAATTTGTCTCTAGCCAGCGCACGTGTTCACACCACGCAACTCCAAGTCAGCCGTGGACTCATTGGGATCGTGTGGCAGTTGAAGAGCTTCGATACAAGACTGTCGTTCATTTTAGACTCTAATCACGGTTTGGTGCAGGCACACGCATCGCTTTCGCTGCTGGACACGTCGGCTGATACAAAGGCATTCAATTATCTGCCTACTAACCGTACTTGTAGCTGAACAATGTCCGATCGAGTTCGGTCAGAAGCTCCTAGAACTCAGCGGGGATATGTGTAATTTGGACGATGACTGGAGGAAGGTGCAAGAAATCATGCTCACAGACCTCGTCTGTTTGAAGTCAATCGCACATTCCAATGAATAATAGATCTTTTCACGATTAACAGCTTTGACTGAGCCTAGGAAGAGTATACCAGCCATAAACATTCATGATGGTGCGTGCAGATCCATCGCAAGCCGAGTAAATGATAATCGAATGATTGATAAAGAGCTCTGGTGGACCCAAAAACCCAAGAAATGGAGGAAGGCTTTACATAGGAAACCATCGAACCCTGTTCCAGCTAACCAGATCGACTACTCCGAGGAGGGCAGAGGGTAGTGAGACAATCTCCAGAAAAGATGAGACCTCACTCCACTGACTGAAACGTCGTCTTCAGCGATGGGCTGAAACATTTGAAGGACAGTCCAGCTGAACGCCATCAACTCAACCTCTGGAGGGACCAAATGAATTCAAGTAGGAGTTGGATGCCAGTCCGCCATCGGCAATGAAAGCTTGTGGTGCAATCTCAATGCTTCAGCACAACAAAGCACTTAGTTCAGATGGCTTGCATCCTGCAATCTTCAATGAGGGTGGTGGGTTTCGTGTAGCCATCCTGAAGGTTACTCCGAAGTATCTGGAATGAGGAAAGAATACCAACAGAGTGGCGCATCTCGACGGCGATTTCTACTTTCAGCGAAGTTTCACGGACGTTTTGCGATAGCCAGAGAGGCAGGGGTCTGGCGGCCGCCGCTGCTAACGTTCTCACTGGTGTTTTCTTGCGAAGGTCGATCCATCGTCGATGTAGTCATATTCACGAGAATTACATTGCATTTTCCCTCATTTGAGACATGTACTGAAGCGGCACCACTCCTTCTGGCCACCAAGAATGAGCGGAATTCTTGAACTCAGATATTATTTTTACTCCGTTTCTAGTCAGCAGCCAGAACAGTATCTGTCGATAAAGCATGTCTCATCTAAATTACTGTCTCTTATAAGGTCTGTGTATGCACCATGCCGTAGACGCGTACGTGTTCATCGCATCTAGTCATGTCGGGAATAGGCGTTCTCCGACGCTTTTTCTCTCTAACTTCGTAATCCAATTGCTGATTGTACCTTATTTACCTGCCTTTACCACCCCAGCGACAGATAATTTGTGGGCGTTCGCTCATGGACATTGAGTGTGCCGATGATATTGCTCTTCTTGGACCAGACCCTTTGGAAACGCGAACTAAGTTAAATAAGCTAAATGATTCCGCTACACTGCTTGGCATGCACCTGTAAAGTGTAAAGCGCTGCTGAGTGGATAATGCCCAAACCGCATGCTTGCAGATGCACCGATCAGTGTGGTGGATAATGAAGTGTGTGTGCAGCCGCAAAGCTCTCACTGGTCTGGCGAAAGATGACATTATTCCTGAATTGGGAAGGTAGTGACAGCGTTTGTCAGCCTCCGATATTTGTGGCGCCGAAGTAACGTCAGCTCTGAATGTCATGGATATAGTGTACAGTAACACGGTCTTGGCTGTTCTACTATATGGATCAGCGACGTGGCCACTACGTGCGGAACAAACTTTGAATTCTCCCTGTGTTTGACCACAGATGTCTCCGAAGCATCACACCGGTTTGGTTAGAACACCAAACTAATAAGGCTGAGGTACGTAGAATGGTTTTCCGGAAAGTCAGCCCTCGCTTGGTAGAATAGCTGGTCGCACTGCAAAGGTTACACTACTTAAGTTATATACTTCGTATGCCAAAGGACCGTTTGCCTTGTAGAAACTTCTACCCTGAGCCTTGTGCTGAATGAAAAAGACCCGGGGGCATTCAGCTCAAGGCTGGGCATGAAAGTCCTCACCACTCAAATCACTCGCGTTGGTAAATGCTGTCTCTTGGGATGGAGACCGCAGAACGAGACAAACTTATTAGTTACCCTGAGAGATAGGCTGTGTCAAGCAGCCAATGGCAATCTCGGTCCAATACTGTCACCTCCACTGCGTTGCTCTCACTGCTTGACATACTGAAAAAACAGATCCATCCATTGTCACTGAACATACTGGGCCATCGCCTCCAACAGCTGGCACTCATTCTCTTATCGTCGGTGAACGGTGTTGTGGCAGCAGAAAACAGTGCACCCCGATACACCGTTCGTGAGTTGAAAAACTGAAGTGAACCGGACTAACGATTCCATTCAATAATGACCATTTTTTGCTTTGCCGTAAAATGCAATAAGCAAATACTAACAAGAACACACAGCACTGCACAACCGAGGATAATTTCATGTATATTTGGGTAAATAGCTTTATCTATATCGGCCAACCGGGTCCTGAAGTTGGTCAGTGGGATGACTAACAGTCATTTTCCTTCAGTAAATCGAACTTTTGGATCCACGCTTTTCGTATCGTACACGGAATTTTCTTTTTGATTGTCTAGAAATTAGTTATGGAAAGTCGCCTCTACAAGTTTGTTTTGCATGTTCAGAGGTTTACCTTGAGAAACTCAATGGCCAATACGGTATGAAAGATGACAGGCTCAATAGACTGCATGTGGGTTACCTTCTAACACTCTGAACAACTAATTTGGATCTTTTGAGAATCGGAAACTCTGTGAGAACGAGCCTAAGCACACAATCGGGTATTGAACCACGACTACAGACACGTTCATTCGTGCGTGGTTGTGCACAACCACTAACCCACCGCTACGCACCACCACGCTCCCTAATAACGTACTGATGATGTCACCTTGCTTGGTGATGAAACGTTTGCAATCCAATTGCCCAGCTCATTGAACAAGCCAACGACCATCTACGCTAACTGAGCTACTGACATTTTCCTTTACAGAATATGCATATGGTAAACAGTGTGCATGTGGTATGACTATGTTTAATATTCCATTGCGAGAATTTTGTTTGAAAATCCCAGAGAAATCACCTGGATATCATAACCTTGATAAGTGATTGTTGATCAGTTTGCTTGCTCTGTTCGCCAAACTGAGGAGTTGTCATACGAGGATAATCATCATTTAGACTTTGAGTGGTTAGTTCCTCCATTTCTGCTTTGTATGGATTAGAACTCTATATGTACCCAGCTCCAGTGTTCCCCGGGAACTAGAACAACGGTTGCTCAGGAAATACCACAATTACCCAGTAGTTTTTACTCCGCGTAGCTATTCTATGATGAGAGCACTTAGCGGTAATTATAAAGTTTACTTCATATCCTCAAATCAACTGCTACTGTTCAGTATTGTGTTTAGGAAGAAACATCTGGTCTCTGAAGATTGTACGGAACGGTTATATGAGGTGCTCACCATTGATAGCTCAAAACAGACTAATTGTTCTGGTAGTTAGCTATCTTTCAGCTCATTCAAGAGATACCGAATTTGCTGGCTGTATTCTGAAACGCTGAACGGAAATTAAAGTGTATCAATCCTTTGGTTCCAGGCGAATGGCGTCATTTATTGTCACCGGTAAGCTTATCACTGTCCGGTCCAGTAAGGAGCAAGTTGCTTTTCAACAGAAGATACTGATGGGTGGCCGGGAACGCTAGCAATGAACCGGAAAGATCCGAAGCTGTTTGCGAATTCCTCGTCGTCGTGATCACATCTGATAGGGTATCTTAATAAATCACGAGATTTCCCCTGAATTTCTGGACTAACCGTCGCTTCAACACAGAAAAATCAGCCAGACGTATGGTTTTGCATGGTTCTATGAATATCTTCCAGCGTTCGCCAACAAAAGTGTTCCTGCAGTGGGCGATTGCTTAACTTGTACGCATCTATTTCTCATGACCCGAACTACTTTCGTTGTCAGCTCATGAGGCAAAAGACCTGAGTTGCAGTGACCCATATTGTGTTTTTCAAGTTCGTAAACACAGTCAAGGCAAGTGGGTAAATCGTACCTATGTATGCGCCAATGAACGGGCCAAACTGACGTGAATGTCCGGATGCTTGAGCCGCTCTCCGATATTCCGCGCCCAAGCGTCCTTTTGAGGTCTCTCGTGGACAGTAAGACCCTGTGTTAATTATTGGATCCTGGCAACTTCACTGTTTATCTGTTCTCTGATTCTGCTTTGCTTTCCTGTGTGTTTAGTTATGTGGGCTATTAGAAAAAACTACTAACTAGTATGAAATCACATGCCTCCCGCGTATCGCACTCAGTGATAGCTGTAATGTCATCTGAATCTCTCGTTGAGTACCTCTCGGTTTCGCTGTGCATGTAAGAGTTTATCGAAAGCTTAGCATCAGTCAGGAGCAGTTAATAAAGTCATTTGAAAATACTATGAGGCTCGTATGCACAACCGTGGTGGTAGAACGGAATTGTCTCCGAGACGTAGAAGTATTAGGAGACATGGAGAGGGTTTCAAAGACTAGAACGAGAGAGGTGTAGACTATGGCAGGACTACAAAGTGTTATATAAACGCCTTTAAAAGCTGCACAGCAAAATACCGACTAGAAGACAGCATGAAAGCCTAAGAAGAATGATGCCAACGTTTGAGAATCAACTGTACTGTCTACCCAATTCAGTCTAACGGTGCCGGCTATTCCACTGCATACTAGCGAGCTTATTGACGAAGCAATCTTTTTCTTGTACGACAGTGGACCATCAGAAAGCACACTGCTCTTTTGGGATGCTAGAAGCCCCACGTTGCTTTCTCCAAATGGCTTGTGGATGGTATATTCGCCGACTACTCGATTTGAGCCTTTCCACGCATATTGGGTAATACAACAAATTAGTTCATCCTCTGGAGAAGATTGAACCACAGCCGTATCCACAAGCAATGGTCAAAGACTTCGAAGTGCCAGCCAGTAAACCTTCATCTGAAATAATACCTTGCTTTCAATCCAGTCAACACCTATGGTGACAGAAACAAACAGACTTATAGTAACCATTTGGCTTGCATGCCACAACTAGTGTGCAAGTTGATGTGCACGTTGCTTTGACGTGTGTGCATTCCATCGGTGCGCGTATCTATCACTTATTTAGTCATGCATTCTTACTGAATTCCATGCAGTGTCGATAAACACAAGATGTCCGTCCTAAATTATTGGTACTTTACCAAGGAACAAGGAGCCTACAGAGTATGTTCATCAAATTGAACAAGAAGGGATTATATCTGACGAACAAATTCGCGGAAGGACAAACCAAAGCCAGTGCCCACTTTACTGAATTTAGCCGCGCCACATTCTGGAGGGCAACAAATACGCTAAAGGAACATGTGATCCTTGACTTGGAGCTATTGCGATCCAGGAGCAAAATCCAATGTAAAATAAGACGAAAGAGTAGGTACCTTTGTCGGCCATTCGCACATATTATCAGGATGGTTGCTTGTAACAAAAAACACTACGACCCATAAATAGTAGTTATTTCTAATGGGAGTCAGATGGTCAAAGTGCTACGTTCTGAGGAGGGTATCAGTGCATTTTAAGGTACTAAGGTAGATTTCGAAGGTGAGCCTGCAGGTAATGTTGTACTTTGAAAATACTGTACAAATCAGGTTTCGCTTTTCGGTGGCAGTCATCCTCACGTTTTGAGTACATGTATTTGTGTCCAAATGAAAGATATGAGAAGAGATTGAATCCCAACACACGGCGCAAACAAACTGAATATTGTGATCCGAAGTTCTCGTTGTTATAAGCAACAAGTTCAAGGATTTCTGTAGTCTCAGACCAAATATTTGGGGAATGTACGTCAAATGGACAAAGTAGCTTTGGAGGTAAGATACCTCGAAGTACCGGGATGAAGTGTTTCATGCATGAAATGTCTCAAAATGAAGCCTCACAGGAGGCGAAGTGACAAGCGAGTTTTGTGTCCCTAGATGCACTGTCCAAGAATGAAGTGTCGTAGGACGTAGTTTCTACGGTACAGTATTCTAGGATTATGTGCCTCAGCAGTACGTCTCCAAAACATACAAGTAAGTCGGTCAGCTAACAGAATGCATGTGTGCTCAGGAATTGTGAATTTGCGCATTTACTGTTGGGAAAACCGAACTCGTCTGTTTTTTGCGGTCAGGGAAATGATGAGAGTCTGCATCATACCTGTTGGGGGATTCAACTTGAAATTTAACCTCAAGTAAGGTTATGATTATCAGCTACCTGAACACTGTCGATAATCTACCAGAGGCATGAAAATGTGTCCAGGGAAGCTGGCTGATGTTTGGCTGCACGTTATTCTATTTGGGGGTATTCAAGTTTCACACAAAGTACTACTGTAAACGGATCAACTATACCAGTTCAAGTTCATAAATTTTCCTAGTTTTTCACACTGGAACGAAAACGTAAAAATACGAGACACTTAGTGTCGTGAATCTTCTACAGTAATAACGAAATAGCAGGCCAGCACCAAGCTAAAACGGATGGACGATATGTAGGCATCACATGAAGAAATATATGTCCACCGGGGACTGTCTATTCTCAGGAACGAAACGGCTCCGACAGACAAACAAAACTGCTTGAAACCCACGGAGACCGCAGATTGCCAGCCGAGTCAAGACGAAAGAGAATGATGACAGATCAAGCACGTTGAGTGGATGACAATTCGCCCTTGGTTCAAGATTTAATGTCCACTTGTATCCTACTTTGCTGCGAATCGAGAATGGATGTCCATGGCGGTATTGCACGCGATTTCCACGAACTCCGCTTTAATAGTGTACGGTGGTAAAAACCAAGCTGAAAAGCTCGTGATCAATAATATTCGATAATTTGATAGTGTGTTGTTTAGCCCCGGTAGTCTTATCAATGAACTTGGTCGACGCTCTGCCGAGCATCAAGTCCACCGTCAAGAAGTTGCCGTCTACATCAGAAGTGATTCTTCACCTTATTCGGGATCATGCTTCCGAGATGTAGAAAAGTTCACGAGTGGACCCGAACAACTAATACTAGTGCAATCTTGTACCATCACGCAAATTAGCCTCAAGAACAGCACCACAGTCAATTTAGGTTAGAAAGCCTTAAAGCACTACAACACAATTACATCATTTTCACCATAGGCTTGCGTCTTGAAATCTTCAGGTTGTCAAAAAGGCCCATTGAGCTGTAAAAGACAGTCAACTCAATCTCACGGTACATTTATTTCTCGTAAAAAATGGTAGATAAAATAACCAAAAGTCGAGGAAAGCATACAACAGCTGCTATCACACGCTCCGTGACTTGCGAATACGGCCGAAACGCAAGTAAATTGAAAGTACTCAAGTGATTGAAGCTCGGATCGAACGTTTCTTAGGGCCAAGTGATTAGTGTGCGCCCGTTTGGTTCATCCAGAATCATCGATTTTGGTCTACAGAACAGAACAAAACCGCATTAACGATATCCATTGCGAAGCTAATCAATAAATGGTCATGGATTGAACCAGAGTGTGGGAAATACACCGACGAAATACTCAAGTAGGTCTATCAAAAAAACTATCTGAGAAGGCCTTGAGAAAGTAGGAAGAAACGATTAAGTGCAAATCAGGTCACAGCTAGTTGGTAGCCGCTGAAATTTTACATACCACTCACTTGAGTATAATGCCGATAATTTGGATGAAAGTTGTGCACAGCATCAACAAAGATATCTCGCGGGTCGATAGTTGCTTTGATACTAGCGGAAATCGTCGGCAGCGTGACTGAGTTGTGACCATCCCAAGTGTGCGGTTCGGGGTCATCGATTTGGAGTCGAGATTCGGCTATATCCCATGGCAACGGTTCTGGTTGTGCCTGATTTGTGGGAGGAGATCGTTCTGCAAAAGCCGATGTCCCGATAAGCAAATCAGCTCGAAGAGTGCGCAGCTTATTGTTTACGTTAGCTGCTGACTCTTTGAATACAACATCTTGACCAAGCGGATTGGTTCCTGCAAAGCCTGACCAGTCTTGTCCTCCCAGAGGAAGATCGAGGACTAACCTGGGCGGATGACTAAAAAACGAAAAAAAAACGATGGAGTGCAAAGATTTGACGCCGGGGTCTCGGGAAAAAGGAGATACGTAGCTATAAGGTTAATGGTTAACAGGCGCATAATCCGATGACAAACCTTCAGAACATAGGTTAGTACCTCTGGAATTATAATGATTTGCAACTTAGATTGTTGCTAGCATCAGTTAGGCTTGTAAACCCAGCTCAACGCAAATTTGGAATGGGGCGACCCAAAAGGCAGAAAGGGAACTGCTGAATATAGGAAGCGTTGGGATGAAGTCAGAAACAAACAGCACAACGCAGCATAGCCTGTGAAAAGGTTGATCAGAACTGCGATGTAGCCTACCAGAAGGAAGCCGTCCATTGAGCCAATCCAATACAAGCTAACCAGACCAAGACGCAGTACAAATCGCAGGCCCACCATTGAAATCACAACAAAGCTATTACTCGATCAGTCAGTCACATCAGAAGGTAGCAACTAATCTCTGAAAACTATCCAAGCAGAAAGTACCCACTGGACCGCATGCTGACTGGTGACGAAACGTCTGCATGCGAATTGCCATGCTCGGCGGACAGATCGACAGCTACCGGGTATGCAACCAAATTTGTAAAGCCATTTTCCCAAAGAGATGAAAGAAATAGCAATAAAAATAAGTGGATCAATAATGCCCCAATTTTCAGCTCGTCTGACAGTCTAGGTAGCGAAGGACAACTCACCCACTACAGCAGACCGGATTCAACGTAGCTTAAATGAAATGACTCTACACCTCTAGGAATGAATTAAAAACCTTGAAGAACATAGGATAAAGAGTCATGAAAGACGTCCATTAGTCAAACAAGGGCATGAAGTGCAACTAGAACAGAGGAGGCACGGGTCCCATCTCCATCCACCCAACTGGTTGCACGATGGATGGAATACTGCCAAGTTGCCCAAGCCTAGACAGGGGAAGTCGAGAGGCAGAGGTCGGGTTCAAACCACGGTCCTTCCGGTCAGTGAATTCGCGGTCTAACCAATTGGGCCAGCTCGCCCCCACCCACCCAACAGGAAGGTAATAAATCATGAAATCATAACGCCTCATTTGCTTTCCCTATTTCTGAATGCAAAGGTGCGGTGATTAGATGGCTCACGGGTCGCATAAAGTAGAGGTTAGAATGCAGTCAGATTCCGGTTATCCGTGAATTGCCATGAAGTTTGTCTCGTGCTGAAACCTAGAATTTGCGGACGCAACTCAGAACATATCCGCTACGATATCTTATGGGCATGCAAGCGCCACGAACCAATTACCTTGAACCTCACGCAGTCAGGTTGATTTGGTTGTGGTCGTTGCTGGCCTTCCGGTATAACCGTTTCGAGGGGCATCCAAAATGGGAGGTACGTCGTCAAACGTCACTAAGACGGCATATTCCACTGCCGAACTTAATTTGAATCCGATAAGTTAGTAAGCCACACAGAAATACGGTTACATGCGCACAAAAGAGGCATTCCATTGACCTATGGTCACCCGGGAAGTGAAACCACACAGTCGTTCCCAGAACTGTCATATCTTCCTCGTTTATCCTAATACGTGTAATGAGATAAGTGAAGTGTTTGCACGGCCGAAGCTGTTTTTCCTCCGCATTCCACCCGAATACGCATCCTGTTCGGATTTTTTCTACCTGAGTATTTATTGACGGAGCTTTACGCCAGCAAGGATTTTCAGAATGGACAGTAAATTATCCGTTCTTTGTCCATCAGAACCTAGAGTTCGTTTAAGTGAGACGATCGTTCAAATGCTATCGTACAGCTGTGGATAGTTCTTGTATGTGTGTTTTAACGTTAAATACAAGCGTACTGTTAGTTGGACATTTCTTAAAGAATCGCTTCACAAAGCTTAGTCCCAGGGGTCTGGGCAAGGTATCAGGTTTAGGTACTTCAGATTCAACAGAATGTCCATTACATAGACGATATCAACACAAATCTGTTCGCGAATCACGAGTTTCGACGATTCCTCAGCGATGGTCCCAATAAAATTAGGTTTTGTTTTCTTAGAGAAACACTGATCATAAGGCGAATGAAAACTCATTGGATATTGAGATGCGCACTGTTGATGAGTTCCAAAAAGAATAAAACGGCTGTACAGTGCTTTTCGGCTCCTCAGCACACATTAGCTTCATTGGCAGGAAGAAATCTCTCATTCAGCTGTACCACTCGGTGCCTAGCTGCCATGCTACCCGAAGGTAGCATGAGAACTGAGATGCTGCCGGGTCGACCAAGTCTAGACAGAAGCAGTTAAAACACCACAGTTAAGCTCAAACGACGGAATTCCTCATAAGCAACTTTACTGGATACTTATTTACTACATTGCTGACCTATCCGAAGCTGCTTGAACGCAAGCCAATGTCCTATTTTCTTGTTCTACTCAACCCACGCTCGGTACCCGATGCATTTACGGCACACACCAAGCTGCTCAATAAATACTGATCTACGAATCTGGTTATCTTTTGTTCTTCCTCTATGTTGGGCACAGTGAGATTCCAACAAATTCGACCTGTCTTTCTTAAACTTCACTCGGCTGTGTACACTTTTCAATCTGTTTTATTCAAGACGCCATATTATATTGTGAACTATTTATTTGCTCTCCAAAGAAGCATTCTGATCGCAAAGTAATTACGGATGCTTCAAGTAGCGATAGACAGACTGCACACTGCAGAGCTTCTCGGATTCGAAAAGCCCCTGTGAATACATCAAGAGTAAGTTTGCTGCATAACTATAAATTCAAACTCCCATAATACAGCCATACCAGAGGAGACGTAAACTCTGTTTCCAGAAGCGATTTCAACCGGTGCCCCTAAGATCTAACGCGACCCCAGAGGGGACGCGCTTGGACGCTTGACTTGTCCTTGTATTCAAATTTGGCCGCACTTTGTCTTAATAGACTGCGCATCTTGAAATCGAAGCCCAGGCGAAGTAGTATGGGATCTACGTGAAGAACTGTCAGTGATATGAAAAAACAAAACAAATGCCGTGAAATAGCCCAGACACATAGTAGCAAAGTCTAATGGGGGAACACTTGAAGGCAGGCCTGACTAGGAAGTCGGACGAATAGCCTACAAGCAGTATCATAGCACACAATGCCCCCTAGAAGAGAGCTGCATCGATTCAGTCCGCTTCACAGACTTAGGCCACCTAGTCACACTCAATTGACAGGCAAATGAGATAAAGACCATACCGTTTTGTGCACTCAATTGAAAGTCTCTTTGTTTTGCAATTATGCCAGGCTGACAAAAAAAGGCACATGAACTTCTGCACGGTGACCCAGACAGATAAATGCACACGCACGACACAGAAAACAATAATAAAGGAAAACGATGCAAGCTGCCCCATGACTTGCAACTGTCGACGGTTAGGTGGACTACGCAAGTTGTCCGGTGTCTATTTCTCCATTGAATGCAAACTAAGCGACATGCAGTCACAAGTGTTCCACGAAAAAACCTAGGCTTCTGAAATCACTTAGCTAAGTGTTTAACAGCCGAACGGAACCCACTGAACCTGAGGAACAGCGGACTAAGTGTCAATACGAACCCCAATAAGCTAGCTTGCTTTACGTAGGTGAAGTTGTTAACTGCAGAATATCGGAATTCTGGATCTTCTTCGAAGGCACAAACCTACTTCTGTCTGGTTAGCTGTTAGCTGCAACGAATCCGAAGAGCCTCAGAAAAGCCACTTCCTCACAACCATGAATAATTATACTATATTCTTTTCTATCAGATGGCTTAAGAAATGTAGCCTTTGAGAAACGTCTATCAATGAAATCCACTTCCCGTAAGACATGCTAATTACACATGACAGTGGAGTCTCGAGTATGCAACGAGGACTCGATCGTCCTAAAACGTAGGTACGAACCCTTCTCTTCCCCTGATCATAANATTTCTGAATGCAAAGGTGCGGTGATTAGATGGCTCACGGGTCGCATAAAGTAGAGGTTAGAATGCAGTCAGATTCCGGTTATCCGTGAATTGCCATGAAGTTTGTCTCGTGCTGAAACCTAGAATTTGCGGACGCAACTCAGAACATATCCGCTACGATATCTTATGGGCATGCAAGCGCCACGAACCAATTACCTTGAACCTCACGCAGTCAGGTTGATTTGGTTGTGGTCGTTGCTGGCCTTCCGGTATAACCGTTTCGAGGGGCATCCAAAATGGGAGGTACGTCGTCAAACGTCACTAAGACGGCATATTCCACTGCCGAACTTAATTTGAATCCGATAAGTTAGTAAGCCACACAGAAATACGGTTACATGCGCACAAAAGAGGCATTCCATTGACCTATGGTCACCCGGGAAGTGAAACCACACAGTCGTTCCCAGAACTGTCATATCTTCCTCGTTTATCCTAATACGTGTAATGAGATAAGTGAAGTGTTTGCACGGCCGAAGCTGTTTTTCCTCCGCATTCCACCCGAATACGCATCCTGTTCGGATTTTTTCTACCTGAGTATTTATTGACGGAGCTTTACGCCAGCAAGGATTTTCAGAATGGACAGTAAATTATCCGTTCTTTGTCCATCAGAACCTAGAGTTCGTTTAAGTGAGACGATCGTTCAAATGCTATCGTACAGCTGTGGATAGTTCTTGTATGTGTGTTTTAACGTTAAATACAAGCGTACTGTTAGTTGGACATTTCTTAAAGAATCGCTTCACAAAGCTTAGTCCCAGGGGTCTGGGCAAGGTATCAGGTTTAGGTACTTCAGATTCAACAGAATGTCCATTACATAGACGATATCAACACAAATCTGTTCGCGAATCACGAGTTTCGACGATTCCTCAGCGATGGTCCCAATAAAATTAGGTTTTGTTTTCTTAGAGAAACACTGATCATAAGGCGAATGAAAACTCATTGGATATTGAGATGCGCACTGTTGATGAGTTCCAAAAAGAATAAAACGGCTGTACAGTGCTTTTCGGCTCCTCAGCACACATTAGCTTCATTGGCAGGAAGAAATCTCTCATTCAGCTGTACCACTCGGTGCCTAGCTGCCATGCTACCCGAAGGTAGCATGAGAACTGAGATGCTGCCGGGTCGACCAAGTCTAGACAGAAGCAGTTAAAACACCACAGTTAAGCTCAAACGACGGAATTCCTCATAAGCAACTTTACTGGATACTTATTTACTACATTGCTGACCTATCCGAAGCTGCTTGAACGCAAGCCAATGTCCTATTTTCTTGTTCTACTCAACCCATGCTCGGTACCCAATGCATTTACGGCACATGTCAAGTTGCTCAATAAATACTGATCTACGAATCTGGTTATCTTTTGTTCTTCCTCTATGTTGGGCACGGTGAGATTCCAACAAATTCGACCTGTCTTTCTTAAACTTCACTCGGCTGTGTACACTTTTCAATCTGTTTTATTCAAGACGCCATATTATATTGTGAACTATTTATTTGCTCTCCAAAGAAGCATTCTGATCGCAAAGTAATTACGGATGCTTCAAGTAGCGATAGACAGACTGCACACTGCAGAGCTTCTCGGATTCGAAAAGCCCCTGTGAATACATCAAGAGTAAGTTTGCTGCATAACTATAAATTCAAACTCCCATAATACAGCCATACCAGAGGAGACGTAAACTCTGTTTCCAGAAGCGATTTCAACCGGTGCCCCTAGGATCTAACGCGACCCCAGAGGGGACGCTTAACTTCCTAATTTAAAGTCAAGCTTGGACGTTTAACTTGTCCTTGTATTCAAATTTGGCCGCACTTTGTCTTAATAGACTGCGCATCTTGAAATCGAAGCCCAGGCGAAGTAGTATGGGATCTACGTGAAGAACTGTCAGTGATATGAAAAAACAAAACAAATGCCGTGAAATAGCCCAGACACATAGTAGCAAAGTCTAATGGGGGAACACTTGAAGGCAAGCCTGGCTAGGAAGTGGGACGAATAGCCTATAAGCGGTATCATAGCACACAATGCCCCCTAGAAGAAAGAGAGCTGCATCGATTCAGTCCGCTTCACAGACTTAGGCCACCTGGTCACACTCAATTGACAGGCAAATGAGATAAAGACCATACCGTTTTGTGCACTCAATTGAAAGTCTCTTTGTTTTGCAATTATGCCAGGCTGACAAAAAAAAGGCACATGAACTTCTGCACGGTGACCCAGACAGATAAATGCACACGCACGACACAGAAAACAATAATAAAGGAAAACGATGCAAGCTGCCCCATGACTTGCAACTGTCGACGGTTAGGTGGACTACGCAAGTTGTCCGGTGTCTATTTCTCCATTGAATGCAAACTAAGCGACATGCAGTCACAAGTGTTCCACGAAAAAACCTAGGCTTCTGAAATCACTTAGCTAAGTGTTTAACAGCCGAACGGAACCCACTGAACCTGAGGAACAGCGGGCCAAGTGTCAATACGAACCCCAA